>NC_140974.1:41868400-42040900 GCF_056783735.1 Eptatretus burgeri
ACGTGGCCGCTCGCACGCCGGCGGGCGCAAATCCGCAACAATATATATATATATATATATATATATATATATATATATATATATATATATAAATATATATATATATATATATATATATATATATATATATATATATATATATATATATATATGAGCATTGGTGTCAAAAACACTGACCAATTGCAAATTAATAGTAGGAGGATATATTGTTATGAATCTGGAAGGCATTTGCACACAGACAGCAGTCCCCACAGTTGTTATTTTGATAAGTATGTGTATAGTTAGAATCCATCCCCTGTGTCTAATGGGAATTTCGTGTGTGCGCTGTGAGTTATTTTAGAGTCAGGTTTTATACATCTACTACAACAACAGTGGCACCGTCCCTCACTCAACGTGGTCGCCATTGCCCAAGTGTTTTTGACTGAAGACATGGGCGGAGCCTCCATCACCTCAGATCGAGGCTCCACCCCGAGGAAGGGCATGGAACGTTTCCTCCAGCCAATGAGCAAAGGGCGAGCATTGCACGCGCGCCCCAGCCAATGGGAGGCCAGTGTGCCGAAAGCTACTACGGAGCCCCTCCAGGGGCGGGCCTCCGAGACGCCTCGACACCCCCCCCCCCCGCAATGCCTTTTAATCAGGAGGCTGACCACTCCAGGGGTGGCCCTGCCCAGCCAAATGGGATGTTCGCCCCTCATCCAATCCGGAGGAGAGTCCCTCTGAGCGGTTCCCTCGACCCGCGGGGGAGGGGAAGGATAAGAGTTGGTGGCGAGCCTTCGAGGAAAGAAGAAGGAGAAAGAGAAGAAGCCTCGTCTTGCCTGCTGGCAAGTGCTCGTCTCGTCTGGTCCATTCCCGTGCTGGCTGGCGTCCGTTGCGTCGTTCCTGGTCCTTGGTGCTTGGTGCTGCGTTGTGGCGGCGGGTTCGAGTCCCGCCACCGGACAAGCTCGACCAGACCGCATGAGGCGGACAAGTGCAAGAATAGGCTCCTGCCCTCAGCTCGCCTTTCCTTCCCGAGCTGAAGGGCCAGATAAAGGCCGCGGCCACCGTGTGCGTGGCGCCCGTCTGTTAAGTCGAACTGTTAAGTGCTTTTCACTCACTGTACATTGCCTGCATTTCTTTTATTTGAATAACTCTGCTCTTTGTGTGCCCCCCTCCCCGATTATTGTTTATAAATAAACCCCCGTGTTAAATGTTCCAGTTCGTTGTTCGTGTTTTCTTTCATTGGCCTAGCACGGTGCGGGCTTGAGAAATAGTGAGGCCGTTGGTGCCGTAAGTTGTCATTGGGTCTGACGGACTCTGGTAATTCCGCTCGGTTGCACTGGACCGAGGTCGCTACAGCGACCCGGTTTGACAGAGTCTGTTGAGGGTGTGACTTCCCCGGTAATTTGACGACGTGGGTACTTAGGTATATTGACATCTGGCTATTGACACTACCCCATGCCGTCAAAGAATTGGCGATCACGGTCTTTAAGTGACCTGTGACCTTTCGGAGTTGTCCGAGAGTCACGACCTAAATTCCGTGTGTTCAGTGGGAGTCGGCTCTACTGCTCCACCTAGTGGTCGTGTATCGCCATCAAACCCCGGCCACAACAATATATCTACACTCCCATACAAGCAAATGTAAAATTGAGACTGACTCAAGCCCCAAAAGCTCAAAATAGGAGACTCATTTCCTCCCCCTCCCTTACAAGCAAATGTAAAACTGACTTACTGATGAAAGCACTTCTTTCCTTTCATATTTTCATTCTATTGAAAGAGTGTTGTCTTGAGCTATAAACTGTCATCTTGATGATTCACATGCAGGCGAGGCATCAATGTGTGTTCTCAAACCGTTTTAAATGCTGAGTGCCAAGCAAGGAAGCAGCACGTACCATTTTTAAAGTCTTTGTTTCCATTTATTGAAAGATTTTTTTTATTTTAAAGAATCTGGTTGAAACCAATATGGCTGCAAGACAATGTGGCCTATTAATTATTCATGAACACCCTGGTATCCGCAAGGCTTGGGGAACATGTAAGTGAAGTTTCCCCTCGATCTGTCAAGCCATTCTGGAGAAGATTTTAAAATGTTTATTCTTGAAAAAATAATAGCTGCCAAACCATGTTACCTTTGACATCATAGGTGTAGAGCTTTTTGTTCCTCACAGATAGGCGATCATACCTGTAAAGTTTCGCCTCGATCTGTTCAGTTGTTTGAGAAGATTTTTGAAGGTTTTATGTTCAAAACAATATGGCTGGCAAATCACATGACCGATTAACATCAATTAGCCCAAGATGACCCTCAAATTTTCAAACTGATCAGATAAAGCGTTTGACATATACAGTTATGACATCATAATGAAGCCACGTATGACATCATCAAAAAAATCGCCATTGTGTCTCATGGGGAGCACTTTACATGTGCCAAATTTCAAGTTTTTCCATTTTGCGGTTTCGGATATGCAGAGGCCTGAAGTTTTCCCAACATAGCTGCCACCCCACCTGACCTATGACGTCATAATTATAATTAAAATTTTCTGCCTGAGTCGTCACATCTAATGTGAAAATTTTGTGTCAATCGGATAAGCGGTTGCAGAGAAAACAAAATTTGCATGGGTGTACGGACACACGGACAACCCGAACACATAATGCCACTGGCGACTAAAAATTCCTTAAGTTTTTCCTGAAAATCTTCCTTAAACTCAAGGGAGCCCTCCAGGTCAGGTCAGGTATGGGAGCATATGCCAGAGCAGCGCATCGCTGCGTCCACTTTCCGCCGGTACTCCAGGGGCCTCCGTCTGGCCATCCCCCAGGCAGATGCCTAGCCCATCCCCATCTCTTTAAGATGCCGATCAACCTTCTGAAACCACGAGGAACATGGTTGGCCCATTGGCCTCCTCCACTCACGAGACTCCCTCACTGAGAGAATCTGGTGAGCAGGATCAGCATCAGAAAAACGATCCACATGTCCATACAGCCGCAGCTGACGCTCACGGACTATGTAGGTAACAAATCTCATTTGAGTCTCTCAGCAACCGCTCGTTGGACACAAAGTCCGACCAGTGATAGCCAAGGATTCTCCAAAGAGACCTGGTACCAAAGGAATTAAGTCTCCATCTCAGATCCAAAGAGCAAGACTGGAAGCACTAAGGACCTGAAGACTCGGACTTTCGTCCTCCCGCGCAGGTACCGACAGCGCCACACCCCATGATCCAGTGAATCCATAACTCCCCAGGCCAGACCCAGATGTCTGTTGACCTCTGACTCACAGCCTGCAGAGACATGAATATCACTGCCAAGGTAAGTGAATCTCTCCTCGACTTCAACATCCTCACCACAGACAGGACAGCAGCATCCAAGATGTCATTGAAAGCCTAGATCTTAGTTTTGGCTCAGGAAACCCGTAATCCCAGAGGCTCCAACTCCTCATTCAGCACCTCGAGGGCCCCCAAAAGGATATCTAAAGTTTCCGCAAAGATGACTTCATCATCTGCGAAATCAAGGTCAGAGATCTTGACATTCCCAAATGATACACGGAAACTTGATCTCTCCAACATCCTCCCCAGAATCCAGTCCATACAACTGCTGAAAAGTGTGGGGACCAGTACACTCCCCTGACGAACTCCAATAACAACTGGAAATAAGTCAGAGATGGTATCACCACATCTCGCAGCACTCTCAGTACAAGAGTAGAGTTCAGACATCAGATCGATCAGTTTTGGTGGCACCCCACGAAGACCAAGAATCCTCCAGAAGACATCCCAATTCACTGAATCGAACGCTTTACAGAGATCAACATAGGCTGCAAGCAGCCCCTGCCGAAACTCTCGTCTGCATTTGGTGAGGACACAAAGAGCAAGGATACGGTCAATCGTTGACCTCTTTGGTGTAAAGCCTGACTGCTCTGGATGCTGGTGCTCAAGCAGATGGTGGCGAACCCTATCAAGAATTATCCGAGCAAAGACCTTGCCGGGCACTGAGAGCAGCGTCACCCCTCGGTAGTTGTTGCAGTCTTGGCGATCACCCTTCCCTTTCCAGAGAGGAACACCAAGGCCCCTCTTCCAATCAGTTGGGATGATGCCTGTGTTCCAGGCGGAGCACAAAACTGCATGCAACGACACGAGTGCAGCATTTCCACCAGCCTCGAGAAGTTCAGCATGGATGCCACAGATCCCTGGAGCTTTGCCCCATTTCAACTGGTTCACCGCAGCCCGAGTTTCCACAAGCGAAGGTGGACCACAGTTGATTCGAGGGTCAGCAACAGCGATTGTAACACCCTTGCCGTCCAACTCGACAGCTGGGGGATCAGCCTGGTACAACCGCTCAAAGTAACCGGCCCAGTGGGCCTTCACTTCAGACTCCTCTGTCAAGAGCCGACCACTCTCTGCTCTAACTGCAGTGCTCCGAGGCATGGGCTTGGATGAACGCAATGTGTGAATTCCCCTGTAAGCGGGACGAGAATCAAATGTCCACAGGTGATGCTCTACCCCCTCACAGATTCCTCGCACATAGGCCTCCTTGTCCACCCTCAGCGCACGTACAGTTTTACGCCTCAGCTCCCTGAACAGCTCAGCTCTGCCATTCAGCCTGGCCCTTCGACTCTGATCAATGGTATCCAGTGTCCCTTGAGAGAGAAAATTCTTCTTTGCCCTGCGGTGGGTTCCAAGACATCCACCGGCAACATCAAGGACGGTGGTCTTGAAGGCACTCCACAACTCTTCAGGACCCCCCAAAGTACCCAGACCCCCCAAGTGTCCACTCATCCCGTTCGCAAACTCCTCAGCTACCCTTTCATCCCTGAGCTTGCCAACATCCAGCCTAGGCTGGGATAGTACCATTCTCCAGGATTTAAGGTGCAGCTTTAGAGTTGCTACAACAAGCCTGTGGTCAGTATTGAGGAACTGAGCACTCCGGTAGACCCTGCAGTTCTGGATCATCCTCCAACGACCGTCAATGAGGACATGGTCAATCTCCTTTGCCACACCGCCAGCGTTGGAATCCCAAGTCATCTCATAACCATCCCTATCAGTTCCAGTCGATGCATTGAAATCCCCCAAGACTAGAAGTGTATCTCGTCTGGGGCACTGATCAACCACAGACTCGAGCGTGGCGTAGAATGCATCTTTCACGGTGAGATCACTCGCCTCAGTCGGAGCATAAACAGAGACCAGGGAAATGACACCTAAGGAGTGATGAAACCTCAGTCTCATAATACGCTTGTTGACCGGTGTTTCCTCAATTATCATTGGGGTCAGCTTATTGGACACAGTGACAGCAACTCCTTGGGTTTGGTAACCATCAGAGCGACCAGACCAATAGTAGGTGTAACCACCCACCATTATCTCACCACAATCCGGTCTCCGAACCTCAGAGAGAGCTGCAATCCCGATGTCCAAACGCTTCAGCTCAGATGATAACAGAGACAGGTGATCATCCTCTCTTCGGGATTGGACATTCCATGCACCCACCCGAAGGGACCGCCTCAGATTAACCCAAGGAGACCGCCGTCTGGTGGACGACACCTCAGCACCACTCCGACACACTCTCCCGCAATCTGACCCAGGGATGTTACCCTGTGGTTTCCCTCCTATCATCAAGGATTGGGGGTCCCGAAGGCTTTGCCCCAATCCCGTCATCCGGTGAGCTTCCCTGCAAAGGGAAGCTGCACAGGAGCTGCTACCACGGAGTGGGTTTTCAGATTTTTTTTTGCGTTTTTGTGTTTTGCGGAATGAAGCGTTTTACGGTGGCCAGAGTGCAAATCCTGCCACCAACCTCCTAATAAAAAAGTAACCCAACTGCAGAAGGACGTCCGCAGACACAGTTGGGCACGAGATATGGATCGCCGTTAGCTCACAAGGAGCTCCTCCGCCCTTTGACAGGTTTTGTTTTTAATCCTGCTGGGTGTCCATATCCAAACACCCTCCTCACCAGAAAACCTGGTGGGGAAGACAGTTGAGTCGCCGAAAACCCGACCATGGAACAGGTTAGTACAGGTTTGCATGGTACCTGTAGCAGGTCACAGATCTAACCTGACCTGACCTTTTTTGGGAGGGGGGGTGGGGTGGGGGGTTGGAAATCACTTAAAACATGTAGAAATGCAAAAAAAAAAAATTCTCCATTTTTTTTTGGGGGGGGGGGTAAAAAAATGTTTTTGGGGGGGGGGATCAAGTCAATTTTGGTCAAGTCCAAAATTTAATTGCATGATCCTTGGACCATTCCTCACCCCCCCCCCCCCATCAAGTTTCGTCGAAATCCGTCGAAGAGTTTTTTTCCGTAATACTGTTCACAAACAAACAAACAAACAGAAAGGGGTGAAAACAGTAACCTCCATCCATCTTCGAAGATGGCGGAGGTTAAAAACAAACGTGATAACTTGGTTTGCAGAGAAGAACCGTTGTTTGCCATTTTGAGACCATTCTTGATCACCTGGACAGCTCTTTCAGCCTGACCATTCGAAGCAGGTTTGAAGGCAGCACTGCGATATTGCTTGACACAATTTTGTTTCAATAAATCCCGAAACACAGTGCTGGTGAAACATGAGCCATTATCACTAATAACACAATCTGGCAAACCATGAGTGGCAAACATGGCACGTGAACTTTCAACCGTGATTTCGCTCGTACAGGATGATAAGGCGAAACATTCAATCCACTTTGAATGAGCATCGATAACAACCAAAAACATCTTTCCTAAGAATGGAACAGCGGAATCGATGTGAATTCGAGACCATGGTTTAGAAGGCCATGACCACATGTGAAGCGGTGCCTCAGCTGAGTTCAGGGCAGTGGCCTGACACACGGAGCAATGGCGAACGTCGCTCTCGAAGTTTTCATCAACACCCAGCCACCAAACATGGCTCCTGGCAATTAACTTCATGGTTACAATCCCTGGATGTGATTCCTGTAGCTCATCACACACCTTGTTTCGACCTTTGGCTGGTACAACGACCCTGCTGCCCCACAGCAGGCAACCAGAATGTAAGGCCAACTCATTTCTACGAGCAAGGTATGGCCTCAATTTGTTGTGGAATTCATAGGGTACAGTTGACCATATGCCACTGATAACACATTGTTTGACCATAGAAAGGGTCCGGTCCACATTTGTTCATTGTTCAATTTGTTTGGAAGTGATTGGAGAATTATGACAGTCAAGCACACTCATTGCCATAAAAATTTATCTGGGTACAGGTACATTACTCATGTTAACTGGGAGTGGTAATCTACTCAAAGCATCAGCACAGAAATTCTCACTGCCAGGACGATACCTTATAGAGTAGTCAGAGGCTGCTAACTTCTCAGCCCTACGCTGATTGCGTGCAGAGGCTGTGGGTTAATCCCCTTACTATCATTGAACAGGGATTGCAATGGTTTGTGGTCGGTTACAAGTTCAAATTGTCGACAGAAGAGATACTGATGCATCTTTGTTGCACCAAAAATTCATGCGAGAGCTTCTTTTTCAATCATGGAGAAGTTACGCTCCACTGCTGACAAATTGTGTGATGCAAAGGCGACAGGCCTAGCATACCGTCATAACGTTGCTGTAACACACAGCCAATGCCATAAGACGAGGCATCACAGCTGAGTACCAATGGTTCAGCAGTATCATAGTACACCAACACTTTAGATGAACACAGCAACCGTTTTTCCTCAGCAAACGCCTGACTCCACTGCATACACCATCGCCATTCAACACCTTTACGAAGGAGTTTGTGGAGAGGCTCAAGGACGGTGCTCAAATTCGGAAGAAAGTTACAGTAATACTTCAACATTCCCAGGAAAGCTTTGAGCTCGGTCGTGTTCGCAAGAGTCGGAGCATCCTTGATGGTTTCCGTCTTGGATGTGCTGGGCCTGATGCCATCAGCACTGACAATACGACCGAGAAATTCCACTTGGGGAAACATAAATCAGCATTTGTCACGTTTCACCGAAACTCCGGCTTCAACAAGACGTTTGAGAACCGCCTCAAGGTTACGCAAATGTTCAGCATCATTGCGGCCGGTGATGAACACATCATCTTGAAACACTACGACAGTTGGAATTGCTTTCAGCAGATTCTCCATCTTGCGTTGAAATATAGCAGCGGCTGATTTGATTCCGAAAGGACTGCGGTTATAAACAAACAACCCCTTGTGAGTGTTACATGTATACTTCTTGGAGTCCTCATCAAGCAATATCTGAGTAAAAGTAGATTCCAAATCCAGGCAGCTCAACTTTTCCACCACAAAGCATAACGAAAAAATCATCTGCCTTGGACAGAGGATAATGGTCCTGTTTGGAATACCTGTTGATTGTTGTTTTGTAATCACCATAAATCCGAACACTACCAACTAACTTTCATACAGGAACAATTGGACATGCCCAATCACCGAACTCAACAGGACTGATAACACCTTCCATCTGCAGGCGGTCGAGCTCTGCCTCGATCTTTGAACGCAACATGTGAGGTACAGACCTCGCTTTACAAAAGATTGGCTTAGCACTCTCATCCACAGAGATTTTGGCTGAAACACCTTTAAAGGTGCCGACACCACCTCCAACAATGAGGGGTATTTGTCAAGAATGGCATTGTGATTAACATCGCAAGCCATCAATTTGATCACAGGCCAATCAAGTTTGATGAATTCAAGCCAATTATGCCCAAACAATGTCGGCCCATTTCCCTGAATGATCCACAAGGGTAGTTTCCGTGACACATCATTGTTGGTGACCTTCACCTCCGCACTACCAATCACAGGTATCAGTTCATTGGTATAAGTTCACAACTTGGTGTTCACCGGTCTGAGTACCGGTCTCCCTGTCTCCTGGCTAAACAGCTATTGAAAGTTTCAGAACTCATGATTGACTGGCTTGCCCCGGTGTCCAGCTCCATCTCCATGGCAATATCGTTCACCCTGACGTCCACCACAATGGGTTTACTTTTCTCCCACATACTGAGCAAATCATGCTCCTTTGAAGCAGGAGGTATTGCTTCACCACCGGTCACTGACGTGGCCAAACCGATCATGTGGTGATTCGTACCGTGTTGGGATGTCTGGCGACACATCTTGCATCGATGGCCAAGTTTCCCACAGTTATAACAGGAGCACTGTTTGAAACGACACAGGTGGGGTAAGTGCCGGCCCCCACAATGCCAACATGGTTTACCTGTTGGAGAACCCGACGATCCATTGCTCTGCTTTGGCACAGACGAGCTCACATGATGAAACGAGGTGATGTGTTGAGTAGATCTGTGAAATTGAGGATTGCTGGGCTTCACAGCTGATGATGATGAGCTCAGTTTGTTCACATCATTGCATTAACTCGGCTGGGAGTCTCGCTCTCTGCTGCTGATTACACGCAGCCCCTCATCCGTAGTCATGCTGGTAGTTGCGATTGATGCAGCTTTCGTCAGATCGAGATCGGGAACAACCAACAATTTCCAGAGGATCCTCGCCTTGTTGATGCCAAAAACGAAAACATCTCTCAACATCTCATCCAACGTGGCACAGAATTCACAATGTTCAGCCAATCTAAGAAGGTCAGCAACAAACTTGGACACCGACTGACCTTCCTTCCTCCCATGAGTGCAGAACTTGTACCGGGACACGATTTTCCCGGGTTTCGGCTTGTAGTGTCTGGCCACAATCTCGATCAGTTCATCGAAGTTCATTTGTCCTTCGGTTTATTGGGAGTAACCAGATCCTTCATCAGGGCACATGTTGTTTTGCCACACACCGTGAGTAGAACGGCTCGGCGACGATCAGCATCTTCTGCCGCCGCCATCTTGTTACCGATGAAGTATTGTCCCAATCGATCAGCAAAGTCTTCCCAGTCCTCATCCGGCTGGTACTCCACCAGAATCCCCACGGACGCCACAGTGAGCAATGCCGACTTGGCAAAGCACTAAACCAGTCGCCAGTTGTGGCGTATCCGAAGGATTGCGGGGTGAAAGGTTAGACACCACAAAAGTCGAAGCTCCACGTTTATTACCCAGGGAGGCGCACACTGCGCATGTGCGTGGCGGGAGCTTCACAGAACATGACAGTTAACTAACCAATCCTTGCGCAATACTCTCCATAATCGGGGGCTTGGCCCTCGGGTACCCACTGTGATGGTTAACAGGGGAAGATTAAACCCCAACCAATTGCCTTCCAGAGCATCATCTCACCAGGTTTTGGTTTGCATTGGAGGATATATTACTATTACCTGTCTTTGTTGATGCAGTTTATTACTTTTAAATAAACTTTCATTAAACGGACTTCAGCTTTTCAAATTATCCACATCCCATGTACTCCTGGCTCTGGGGGGGAGGGGAGGGTGTGCATGACTCTTGTAGAGCGTGACCCTCAATTTTTTTTGTTCTATTTGCCAAGACCTTCAAAAGAGTTTGGGTAACACCTCCAGATCAAGTACGTTTTCTCTGTAGGATCCATCTTGGACTCACAGTTGTCTACCAGCAAACTATAATTGAACCAAAATGCCCATATTGGGTTTAGATGGAATCAATAATTATTAAGCATCCATAAATGATTAATTTTGATTTACTTCAATTACCTATGCATTGCTCAACACATTTTAGCATGATTTATTCTCTTAAAACTTGGTTCACAGTAGAAAATGACCATATTTTACCAACCGCCATGATTTAATTTGGACCAACCGCCATGATTACCACCACAACCACAACATCAACCACCAACCACAACGCCGCTTCACCACAACCGCCACGACCTTCACGTCACACCTCGCAACCGTCGCATCGCTACCGTTCTTGCGCCGCTTGTGGGTACCGGTGTTGGACTCGTGCAGGGCGCGCGCCGAACAGCGTGTACAAAATCACGGATTTTGTTCTTCAAAAACGGATCAAAAACGACACACGCCCACTTTTTGCCGTCCAATCGGTGAGCGAGGGGCGATTTGGCCCCGCCTCCAGGGCGTTGGAGGGCGATCGATATATGCAAATTTATGGATCAAAAAGCCTTCACGCCCACTTTTTCTCGGGCCAATGGGGAGCGAGGTGAAAGGTCGAAGGGAGGGGGTCAAAGATGAGAGGGCGAAGCTACGGGGCTGATAAAAAGCGACCGTGTTCGTCAGTCCGGGGAGTAGAGAGTAGGAGAGGAAGAGAGTAGTAGAGTAGGAGAGTCGGGAACAGAGAGTCAAGACTTCGCGGGCGGTGGAGTTGGCAAGAAGGAGCTGGTCGTCGTGTGCTTTGGAGTCGGAACGGAGGGGACGGAGCTGTGGAGAGGCGGCGAGGGCAGACGAGGGGGTGCTCGCGTCGTGCAGGGAGCTGCACCCGAGGGAGGCCGACAGCGCGACCTGGCCGAGGTGGAGACGCTCGCGGGGCAATAAAAATCCTCTATACCCCGAGCATCAGCAACCCCCTCCTGTTTCCCCCCGCGCTGAGATAGTGCGACCAAGGGGGCCCCTTTCCCACCCCCTACCAGACAGTGCCCGTGAGGCCCGCGGGGTTGGGGCGCCATCGCCGCTCCGCGTCTCATCGCCGGACGGGTGGGCCCGACCCGGTCTCGGCCTCAGGCCCGCCTCATCCTTGAGGGTATTTTTTTCCTTGGTTTTGGGTATGTGTTGTCGGCGCCGTCTGTGAAGTAAAATTGTATAAGTGTTGCCGTGTGCTCGTGTAATTGGTATTAGATCTGCTTTCGCATTTGCTTTTTGTGTAAATTGAATTGTGTTTTTCTTTTCTGTGTGCATTTGGTGGAATTGAATATGTGTGCTTTCCGTTCGTCGCGAATAAATGTGCTTTATTATTGAACTGTTCTCCCGCTTCGCTTCGTCTTTTCCTCTATTGAATCCCCATCTTGCTTCACGTAAAGGGTTGGTAGTGGGCTGAATACGCCCGATAATTAATCGAACCGTCGAGGTCGACGATAACACCGCTCGGTTATTCTGATAGTACGGAACGGGTCGCTTAAGTGGCCCGTGTCCGAAGTCGACCTGCGGCGAGGTGCGATCGCCCGGTCTACCCTCCGCGTGGGTACTTAGGTAGGTCGAATTCGGCGAGCAACCCTATCCCACGCGGGGGCTGATTGGCTCGATCGCGGTGAGACCGAAAGGTCCACCCGTGACTGGTTCCCGGCGTTAGTCCGAGAGGGTCACGACTGGATTGTCCGTCCGGTGGGCGACGTGCCGCGATTCGAGTTACGTGGCCGTCAGCACGCCGGCGGGCGCGAATACCGCAACAATATACATATATATATATATATATATATATATATATATATATATATATATATATATATATATATATATTGTTGTGGTTGACGAAATTCGCAAACCACCATTCAGGTCCCTTAGGTGAGATATCTCTGTAAGTATATGTGTAGTTAGGCCCAAACCATGCTCTGAATTCGCCTTCATTGCATCCATCAAGAATTGTGTTAAATCGCATCTCTGACCTAAAACTTTTAAAAACCACAGTTTGCCATGGATGCTCGCTTTCCATCAACCATTCTTTTTTTCCAACTTCAGTGCCAACTCACCCCCCTCACCCCTCACTCTCACTCTCAAAGCAACCATCCCACTCTTCTCCCTCCAAGCCTCCCTCTCACCTCTTTCAAAAATTCCCCCTCACCTTTCTCCCACCTTTCATCCCCCTCACTCTTCCTTCTCTAAGTTGCCCCCCTCTCATCCACCAACCTGCCTCCCTCCACTGCCCTCTCACCTCCATCTCTTCACTCCACCTCCTCAAATACTCAACTGCCATCTTCCTTGTCTCTTGTCCCCCCTCTCTCCCAGCACCACAGAGCCTTTTCTCCTCCTCATTCGGCCCCCTCCCCTCGCTATTCTGCAATACCCCACACTCCTTCAGCAACCCTCCTTACCTCCCCCCCTCGTCCCTCGTCCTACCCTCCCCCGCCCCCTCCACCTCCTGCACCCAAAGCCACCTCCCCTACCTCTTCATTAAAAGTGTGGACCTCAAATATCCGGGGCCTTCGCTCAAACCTTTCAGATCTTTCCATGCAGGTTGCCACTGACAAACCAGACATTATCTGCCTAACAGAAACTTTCCTCTCCCAAGACGTGTCTGACTCCCAAGTATCTCTCCCTGGTTACTCCCTCATACGGTATGACAGACCTGAGCCTCGTCCTGGTGGAGGTGTTGCTCTCTTCATCAAAGACTCTATTCCTCACTCTCCCTGCACTGCTCTCACTCCCCCACACCCCCAGGAATACCTCTGGCTTCGGCTTCCCCTCCACTCCCACCTCATGTTTATATGTGTACTGTACCGTCCACCGAACAGTGATGACTCCATCTACACCTCACTCTCCGAAAACATGGACCATCTTCTATCTTCTCATCCAAACTCTCTCTTCCTCTTATGTGGCGACTTCAATTGTCATCACGCCAGTTGGCTCGGTGTGGGTACCTCTCTCACCTGCCATGGGACATCAGCAAAAGCTTTCTGTGACTCATTGGGACTGACTCAATCGGTCAACTTCCCGACCCGGATCTCAACCAATGGTACTCCATCTCTTCTGGATCTGATTTTGACAAATTTCCCTGACAATATCTGCTGCTCTTCCTTCGCTCCAATTGGTTCTTCTGACCACGTCCTTGTTAAAGTGGACATCTCTCTGGCTGTTATCAGAGAACCACCTCACCGCCGTCGAGTCTGGCATTTCACTCAAGCCGACTGGCAGGGTCTCCGAGCAGCCATTAAACTTACAGACTGGTCTCCTATCACTACTTTCTCAAACATCAACTCATCCTGGGAATTCTTTCAAAGAAACTTGCTCTCCCTCATGCACAGATTTATCCCCTCTCGTGTTCAGTTGTCTTACCCTTCCTCCCGCCCTTGGTTTACTGAAGCTTGTGGCGAGGCAGTTGTCCTGAAACAACTTGCCTTTGCCTCATGGAAAGCAAACCCAACTGAGGGCAATCTCAGTTCTTTCCACAAAGCTCGGAACAAGTGTGTAGCTACCCTCAGGAGAGCCAGAAAACAACATCTTTCTCATCTCAAGTCTGAACTCTCAAACCTCTCTCCCTCCTCAAAATCCTGGTGGCGTTTAATCAAATCTGTTTCTGGTGTATGTTCCCCCTCCATCCCCTCCCTTACCTCAAATGGCCGCACTGCTGATTCCACACGTGATAAAGCTGAATGTCTAAACTCGGTGTTTGCAGCTAAATCTTGTGTCCTAAACCCATCACTATCTCTACCCACTTTACCCAGTCGCACCCAACTGTCCCTGGACTCTGTATCCTTTTCTCCTGACAAGGTGGAGAGCTTGCTTTCAAACCTCGAGTCAGATTCTGCAACCGGTCCAGACGGCATCAGCCCACGTGTCCTCAAAGCCTGCTCTTCTGCTCTTGCTCACCCTCTCTCTGTTCTATTCACCCTCTCATTTTCCCAAGGTCATCTGCCATCTGCTTGGAAATCTGCTAACATCACTGCCCTGCATAAAAAAGGTGCAAAAACAGATCCCTGTAACTACAGACCAATCAGCCTTCTCCCAATCATCAGCAAGGTTATGGAATCCATCATCGCTTCAGACATGAAATCCTTCCTCTTCTCCAATGGCTTGATTTCCAATCATCAATTTGGTTTCAGACCAGGTCACTCTACCCTAGATATGCTGCTACTGCTCTCCCATCAATGGATGGAGGTCCTCAATGCCAGACAGGAAATCCGAGCCGTATCCCTGGACATATCACGTGCTTTTGACACAGTCTGGCACCCTGCCCTACTCACCAAACTCTCTTCCCATGGTATTCAAGGCCATCTCCACTCATGGCTCGCAGACTTCCTCTCCTGTCGCAGTCAACGTGTGGCCCTAAATGGAGTTCTTTCATCCCCTCTTCCTGTGCAGGCTGGAGTTCCTCAAGGTAGCGTTCTGGGCCCTGTTCTTTTTCTGGTTTTCATCAATGATCTCTCGGACTCTCTGGAAAATCCTCTATTTCTCTTTGCCGATGACTCCACCCTCTGCCGTACCATCTGTCATCCCTCAGACCGGCAAGCAGCAGCTTCTTCGCTCACTGCAGATCTGGATAAAATCACAAACTGGTCCAACACGTGGAACATGTCTTTCAATCCAGACAAATCTCACACTCTCACTATGTCTCTTCGAAAGGACCGTTTACAAAACCCCCATCCACTTTCTCAACAATCCTCTGGAAGAAGTCTTTTCTTTCAAGCTTCTGGGTCTCACTATCTGCCATGACCTTTCCTGGGAAAGTCACATTTCCAACCTTGCCTCAAAAGCCAGTCGCCGACTGGGAATCCTCCGTCGTGCAAAGTCCTTCCTCGGCCCTCTTGAGCTCCTGACCACTTACAAAGCTTTTGTCCGTAGCCTGATGGAGTACTGCTCTCCCCTCTGGGCTGGTGCTCCTGCCTCCCACCTTTCTCGACTTCACGCTGTCGAAACCAGGGCTTTTAAGATCATTGGCATCTCCCGCAATGAAGCTGAGTCTTTGGGCCTCTCACTCAATCACCGCAGGTTGGTCGGTGGTCTTTCTGTCTTCTACCGACTCCTCTCCAGCCTTGCCCCCCTGCTCTCTCTGTGATTTGTCCCAACCACATTTCCACAGGGCGCTCAAGGTCCGCCAACAACCCCCTTCTGGTAAAACTACCAAAATCACGAATCACTGCTCATCTTCACTCTTTCATTCCTCTTTTTCCCGCCTTTGGAATAAACTTCCTCACTCTATTCTTTCCCATTCTTCCCTCCAGGCTTTCAAAACAGCTGTTCACCACCACCTCTTATCTTCCCCCATCCAAATCCTCGATCTTTTCTACCCCGATAATCCACCCAAACCCACTTCCTTCAATACTCCTGCTTTCCTTCCTGAAAGTCCCTTTAATGTCCATCTTCCCCTCGCCATGTTCCCCGTCCCATCCCCATCCCTCTCCCTTCCACAGTTCACCTGTGTCTGTTCCCCAATGTTTTGTCCCTTTCACTCCCGCCCCTCTTGTCTCATGCCTCCTTGCTGTGAGTTGTGTGTTAGCTCTCATACGAGCCTCGACCAAGGTATACAAAAAAAAAAAAAAAAAAAAAAAAAAAACCCGTTGTTTAGAGGGAATAAATGTCATTCATGCGGGCTGCGACCCTTCTAGATAGCCGTTTTTCTTTTACTATCTTTATTTTGGACCAGCCGCCATTACTACCACCACCAACCACGTCTCAACAGCCATCACACAACAACCACCAACCGCAACGCCGCTTCACAACAACAGCCACGACCTTTACCATCACAACTCGCCCTCGCAACCATCGCATCACCGTCATTCCCACACCGCTTGTGGGCACCGATACTGGACTCGTGCAGGGCGCGCACCGAGCAGGGGTGCAAAAGCGCCGGCCTTTCCGAAGAAAATGGATCAAAAACGACTCACGCCCACTTCTGTTCCGTCCTATCGGTGAGCGAGGGGCGATTTGGCCCCGCCTCCAGGGCGTTGGAGGGCGATCGCTATATGCAAATTTATGGATCAAAAAGCATTCACGCCCACTTTTTCTCGGGCCAATGGGGAGCGAGGTGAAAGGTCGAAGGGAGGGGGTCAAAGATGAGAGAGCGAAGCCACGGGGCTTATATAAGCGACCGCGTTCGTCAGTCAAGGGAATAGAGAGTTAAGACTTCGCGGGCGGTGGAGTTGGGAAGAAGAAGCAAGAAGGAGTTGGTCGTCGTCGTGTGCGTTGGAGTCGGAGCGGAGGGGACGGAGCTGTGGAGAAGCAGCGAGGGCAGACGAGGGGGTGCTCGCGTCGTGCAGGGAGCTGCACACCAGGGAGGCCGACGGCGCGACCTGGCCGAGGTGGAGACGCTCGTCGCGGGACTCGAGGCAGAGTGGAAATCCTCTATACCCCGAGCATCAGCAACCCCCTCCTGTTTCCCCCCACGCTGAGATAGTGCGACCAAGGGGGCACTATCCTACCTTTCCCACCCCCTACCAGACACTGCCCGCGAGGCCCGCGGAGTTGAGGCACCATCGCCGCTCCGCGTCTCATCACCAGACGGGTAGGCCCGACCCGGTCTCGGCCTCAGGCCCGCCTCATCTTTGAGGGTGTTCTTTTTCTTGGTTTTGGGTATGTGTTGTCGGCGCCGTCTGTGAAGTAAAATTGTATAAGTGTTGCCGTGTGCTCGCGTAATCGGTATTAGATCTGCATTGTCGCATTTGCTTTTTGTGTAAAAATTGCATTGTGTTTCTTTTCTTTCTATGTGCTTTTGGTAAAAATTGCATTGTGTTTCTCTTCTTTTCTATGTGCTTTTGGTGGAATTGAATATGTGTGCTTTCCGTTCATCGCGAATAAATGTGCTTTGGGTTGAACTGTTTCCCGCTTCGCTTCGTCATTTCTTTCATTGAATCCTCATCTTGCTTCACGTAAAGGGTTGGTAGTGGGCTGAATACGCCCGATAATTAATCGAACCGTCGAGGTCGACGAATAACACCGCTCGGTTATCCCGATAGTACGGAACGGGTCGCTTCAGTGGCCAGTGTCCGAAGTCGACCTGCGGAGAGGTGCGACCGCCCAGTCTACCCTCCGTGTGGGTACTTAGGTAGGTCGAATTTGGCGAGCAACCCTATCCCACGCGGGGGCTGATTGGCTCGATCGCGGTGAGACCGAAAGGTCCACCCGTGACTGGTTCCCGGCGTTAGTCCGAGAGGGTCACGACTGGATTGTCCGTCCGGTGGGCGACGTGCCGCGATTCGAGTTACGTGGCCGTCAGCACGCCGGCGGGCGCGAATCTGTAACACTGGTGTCAGGTCGTGCGATACAAATCCATCGCCCTCCTCGCGGCACTGGTATCGGAGAACAGGAAAACGGGCTCTCCTGTCTCCAATTAAATTCACGGGAATCGGTCCAGGGGTGAGAGAAGCGACCCCCGATTCCCTCCAAATTACGAGCGAGCAAATTAACCCTTTAAGAGAAGCAAGATGGCGTCTCAAGGCGAGCGGGAGCCGGGGGTATTAGAAATGTATATGTGTAGTAATGTAGAATCCATGGTCCAGGATGGAATCCCCGTGCAGGAAATGTTGATTGTGCAGGAACACGGACTCGCCCAACTGAACCCAGAGCCCGAAATGGGTGCGGCAGCGGCCGCGGTGTATGACACCTCCCCCCCCCTCTCCACCAAAACCCTTCCCCAACCCCTGCCGAAACGGCTCACTCAAGCGCACCCGACATAGCCCAGCTATTCACCATGCTGGCGGCAATGACAGCAAGGATGGATGCGAATACACAACAAATGAACGAAAAGATGGATGCGAATACAGCAAGGATGGATGCGAATACACAACAAATGAACGAAAAGATGGATGCGAATACACAAAAGATGGATGCGAATACACAACAAATGAACAAAAAGATGGATGCAAACGCAAATGAATTTATAAACGAAATGAAAAGCATGGGCAAGCAAATAAAAAAAGAAATGAAAGAACTACGGGGTGAGACGCAGAACATGGGCCGATGCCTGCAGGCGGGCATGAAGGCCGTGACCAGGGAGCTGGGAATGGCGACTCCACGTGTGGGAGCAAACGAGCTGGAAGGGGGTGCAACGGCTGACAGGCCCGCGGTGGAGGCGGGTAAAAAAATAATTCGGGGGGCGTGTTGGGCGAGGGTCGTGACAGAGGAATCGACGGTGACCAAAAGGGAAAAATTAAATGGGGAGACCAAAACGTGTGAGACGAGACACGAGGTGACGACGACAGAAACTTATAAATGTATAGAGACACGGGAGACAGAAAAAATAGAGGAGAAACAACACGATGAAGACGGGGTAAGTGACGTGCACACACACACGGAGGTAGTGGAGGATCATGGGGGTGAGCTCGCGGAGCGGGTAGAGACCCAGTGCGAGCACCTGGGTGACCTCCTCCAGGAACGAGGGGAGGGAGTATGCCCCCTTGAGGCGAGTCACGACCAGGTGAGTTCGGTCGTGCTTTGCGAGGTTGAGGGGAGGAGTGCTGTGGACGGGTGCACGGAGAGCTTGGGGGGTATAGAGGCCCCGGAGACCCTTGTGGGGACACAAATCCCCAGTGTGGTTGTCCCTGTGTGTGTGGTGCAAGGCGTGAGTGCGTCCCCGTGTGTGGAAGCGACCCCGTGTGTGAGTGGTGTGGTGGCGATGGTGCCGGAGTGCGTGCTTCCCAGCACGCCGTGTGTGGATGAGGCACCGTGTGTGAGTGTCGCCGTGTGTGTGAATGAGGCACCGCGGGTGAGTGCCCTCGCGTGTGTGAGTGAGGCACGGTGTGTGAGTGAGGCACCACGGTTGAGTGCCCCCGCGTGTGCGAGTGAGGCACGGAGTGTGGATGAGGAACAGCGGGTGAGTGCCCCCGCGTGTGTAAGTAGTATGGTTTGTGTGAGTCGTGAGGCACGCGTGAGTGAACGTCCGAGTACAAGGGAGACAGTGTGTGTGAGAGAGCGGTATGTGAGGGAGATGTCGGTTGGCATGCGGGAGCACGCAGCCGCGTCTCCCGGTGTGAGTTTAATGGTGTGGACTGTGTGCGTCGTAACACGCAGGTATGCGTGTGTGGAATGGAGACGGAGACGGCGACAGAGGAACGAAAGCCGAGTAGCGGCTGTAGTTGTTTCGCGGACCGTGCCGGGTTCACCCAGCAGTGAGCACGAGGTTCGTGCTGTGCAACGCACGAGACCACCACGTGCTCGCTTGCGAGAGTGAAGTCCCGGTCCGGAAACGCACGCGGTGGATTTGCCGATCCCGCGGACGGACAAAGTTTAGGCAGGTAAATGGATTTGGACCGGACGGGTTCTCCACGCGATCGTGTGTGTTAAGCTCCAACGGGCAAAGCACATGTGTTCGCGTGGGGAACCCCTCGAGACGTGGGGCTTGTGTTTTTTTTTTGCGCACGGTGACGTCATGGCTGCACGTGTGGTTGGAATCCGGCAGGAGGGGTATCTCTGCCGGATGGTACCGTCCAAGGAGGGACGAGGAACACATGCAGCTGCATGACGTCACGGGCAGGTGTAAAGTGCGCGAGCTCTGAGTTGCCGCGCAGGTGCTGCGCATGGAAAAAAAACAAAAAAACAGTAAGCCTCACTTTCGGGTGCAAAGGATTCCTGGGCAAGGGGTGGAAGACCCCCTTGGCCTGGGCACAGGATGGAAACTAGTTAGGGGGAAGGGTTTGCTTAGCTAGACCGACTTCATGGGGCAGGGGTAAGTCCTCATGGAGTCCGTGGAATGGATTAGTTAAAGGGATTGTAGCGAGATTTAGGTTGGGGAATTGATTAATGGGATTATTTGGAGACACTGACAGACTTGTGAATGTGTAGAGGGGACGTAGTTTAGCTACGTAGGTTAAAAGGAACGTGGTGTAGTTTAAGGGACGACGTGGGAGCACGAGTTAGTTAGGGGATGCAGATAGAAGGATGGCAGAGTTCAGCGGTGTGTGTGTTGAAGAGTTGTGGGTTGTGAGGTGAGTACGTGTACATGTTGAGTGAGTGAGGCCAGCGGGTCTGTGTATATGGAGCGAATGGGGAATGCATGGTGCGATGAGTGATTGGGGGGAGGAGTGACTCCCGCCCAAGGGACCCCGGGGTCAGTGTAGAGTGAGTTAGCTGGGTTAGTCAAATTGAAAAATGGAGGTCGTTTTGTTGTTGGTGGGAAAGTAGGCTCGAAACCCATTTGGAGGGGTGCAGGAGCCCTGTTGACGGGCTTGGGAGCGTGGCTGCGAAAGGTGAGTATCGCTGAGTGGGTACCCCGGGCACCAGGCTAGTCGGCCGCGGTAGGCCATGGGCCCATGGGGGGCCGGGATAGAGTAGTGGGCACGGGTGCGCCTGCTTGGTGCGGGGGCCCGGGGCGCCATTAGCCGCGTGGGCAGTGTTGTGGGCATGGGTGACCCTCGGAAAGGGGCCCGGGAACCCAGCCTGCCACGTGTGCGTTTCAGGGGAGGTGCCATGGGGGGCACTCCCCGGTGTTAGGGAGCTGGTAGGCTCGGAGGCAGTGTAGTGCCCGGGGGTGCCATAGCGGGAGATTCGGCAGAGGGTCGTGCCTGCCAAAGGGAGCCACGTGTCCCAGCCAGGAGACCGTGTGAGGGCACGGAGAGAAAATTGGGGGGGCGAGGCCCGAAATTGTGAGGACACCAACACAGGCGACGGGAATCTGGGTTGTTAGAACCAATAGTTTAAGCGAGAGGCGCTTGTTGAAAGCCCCGGGGTAGTTTAACAGTTAAATGGTTAGGGTAGATTAGGAGATGTACCCCTCCGCACCATCCATCCCCTCGCTGTCGTTGTGGGCCGCTGGACCCACTTTGGTTATAGATCGCCGAACTCTGGGGAGGCCATTCTGAGGCTTCGTTGGGCCTCGGCACAGGACGTTAGCTCTCCCTTGTTCCCCTCCGGGAAGGGAACGTAGGGGCTGGGAGTAGGCTAGGTGACAGGATAGGTTAGCCAAAGAAAGACGATAAAGGGGGTTAGGGGACGATTTATAGTGGGGAAGTAAAAATAAAAACAACAAAAAAATAAGTTGGGGCTAAATTGGGGTTTGACAAATTAAGGGAGTGGGTATGTACAGTGACAGGCAAAGGCGATAGGTGGGAGGGAGACAGGTAGGTAGGTCCGAGCCCGCCTTCCAAGTGGCCAGCACCACCGCACTCCCTCCATCAACCTCCACTGAACGGCAAAGGCTGGCCAACTTCATCGGCTGGCCGTGTTTTTCTTCAAGGCCTGTGCCGGCCCACTTCATCGGCAGCTGTTGTGTTGCTGCAAGGCCTGTGCCGGCCGGATCATCTGCAGCTGTGGTACTTCAAGGCCTGTGCCGGCCAGTTCATCTGCGGGCTGAGTTTGCCTGCAGCGGCCTTCTTCTGCGGGCTGTGTTTGCCTGCCACCTTTGCCATGCCATGCCCACTGCCCACGTTCACCAGTCCCGTTCAATTTTTGCTTTGCCCCCCCCCCCCTGTTCATTTCCATGTGCGCCAGGATCCGCAAGGCAACAGTTTGCAAGCTGCAAGAACTGCCCTGTTGGCAGCTACAACACGGGCCTGCAGTGGCGGCCCGTGCACCGTGTTTGTGTCCATCCATCCATCCGTTGTGTTCATTGCTTGTGCCACTTGAGCTGGCACGGAGACTACGTTTGTGCAGCCCATGCACCGTTGTGGTTCACTGCGTTCAGTTCAAAAGGGAAGGCCTTGGACTGCGTGTGAGCAGCCAGCCACGTTCCCTGTCACCTGCATCGTTTTGAGCCAGAGACTGCATGCGGGCAGCCTGGCTCCCTGCTAACTGCTTTCTTTTTGCAGAGTTCAATGATCCTGGGCCATGGTTTAGTGTAAAATTTGTAAGTTAAGGTTAAGATGTACTGTAAATATGAGTGCGCCCCCGGCATGTCTGTCCTAGCGCCGGCAATTTTATTTAAGTCGTCCGTGTGAGTGAGTTTGTTTAGGTAGTTACGCAGCCCTCAGCTTATTTATTTTGGGGACACGAATACCATGAATGTCGCACTCAGGGATCCGTAGGTAAAATGTACTAGGGGAAAACTACACATGATGGCACACAAAAATTTGACGACTCGGGACGAGTCTGTAAAAAGGGGAGGGGGTAGTGTTGTGGTTACCAAATTCGCAAACCACCATTCAGGTCCCTTAGGTGAGATATCTCGGTAAGTACATGTGTAGTTAGGCCCAAACCCGTTGTCTAGTGGGAATACATGTCATTTATGCGTGCTGCGACTCTTCAGGATAGCCGTTTTTCTTTTGCTATCTTTATTTTGGACCAACCGCCATGATTACCACCACAACCACAACATCAACCACCAACCACAACGCCGCTTCACCACAACCGCCACGACCTTCACGTCACACCTCGCAACCGTCGCATCGCCACCGTTCTTGCGCCGCTTGTGGGTACCGGTGTTGGACTCGTGCGGGGCGCGCGCCGAACAGCGTGTACAAAATCACGGATTTTGTGCTTCAAAAACGGATCAAAAACGACACACGCCCACTTTTTGCCGTCCAATCGGTGAGCGGGGGCGATTTGGCCCCGCCTCCAGGGCGTTGGAGGGCGATCGATATATGCAAATTTATGGATCAAAAAGCATTCACGCCCACTTTTTCTCGGGCCAATGGGGAGCGAGGTGAAAGGTCGAAGGGAGGGGGTCAAAGGCAAAGCCACGGGGCTTATATAAGCGACCGTGTTCGTCAGTCCAGGGAGTAGTAGAGTAGTAGAGTCGAGAGGAAACAGAGAGTTAAGACTTCGCGGGCGGTGGAGTTGGCAAGAAGGAGCTGGTCGTCGTGTGCGTTGGAGCCGGAGCGGAGGGGACGGAGCTGTGGAGAGGCGGCGAGGGCAGACGAGGGGGTGCTCGCGTCGTGCAGGGAGCTGCACCCCAGGGAGGCCGACAGCGCGACCTGGCCGAGGTGGAGACGCTCGTCGCGGGGCAATAAAAATCCTCTATACCCCGAGCATCAGCAACCCCCTCCTGTTTCCCCCCCGCGCTGAGATAGTGCAACCAAGGGGGCCCCTTTCCCACCCCCTACCAGACACTGCCTGCGAGGCCCGCGGAGTTGAGGCACCATCGCCGCTCCGCGTCTCATCACCAGACGGGTAGGCCCGACCCGGTCTCGGCCTCAGGCCCGCCTCATCCTTGAGGGTATTCTTTTCCTTGGTTTTGGGTATGTGTTGTCGGCGCCGTCTGTGAAGTAAAATTGTATGTGTTGCCGTGTGCTCGTGTAATCGGTATTAGATCTGCATTGTCGCATTTGCTTTTTGTGTAAATTGAATTGTGTTTTTCTTTTCTGTGTGCTTTTGGTGGAATTGAATATGTGCGCTTTCCGTTCATCGCGAATAAATGTGCTTTGTGTTGAACTGTTTCCCGCTTCGCTTCATCATTTCTTTCATTGAATCCTCATCTTGCTTCACGTAAAGGGTTGGTAGTGGGCTGAATACGCCCGATAATTAATCGAACCGTCGAGGTCGACGAATAACACCGCTCGGTTATCCCGATAGTACGGAACGGGTCGCTTAAGTGGCCCGTGTCCGAAGTCGACCTGCGGCGAGGTGCGATCGCCCGGTCTACCCTCCGCGTGGGTACTTAGGTAGGTCGAATTTGGCGAGCAACCCTATCCCACGCGGGGGCTGATTGGCTCGATCGCGGTGAGACTGAAAGGTCCACCCGTGACTGGTTCCCGGCGTTAGTCCGAGAGGGTCACGACTGGATTGTCCGTCCGGTGGGCGACGTGCCGCGATTCGAGTTACGTGGCCGTCAGCACGCCGGCGGGCGCGAATCTGCAACAATATATATATATATACATGTAGTATCAAAAATAAACTTCCCATGACATTTGATGAAGGAGATGTCATCATTTGATGAAATTCCATAAAAGTGGCCATTTGGGGGAAGGGGTGACTTTGGTTTACAATGAGCTCTGTGGTCATCACACATCGCCCCATTGTGAGAATATGAAAATTTAATTGCTTAGAAAACTCAATAATGAAACTTTTGGCTAAATTTTATTGCTCCACTTACAATATTAAGTCATTCAGCGATCATCAAAGCGAATTTCAAGTTGAAAGCTATTTTTGACGAAAATTACGTAAAATATGGTCATTTTCTACTGTGATCCAAGTTTTAAGAGAATAAATCATGCTAAAATGTGTTAAGCAATGCATAAGTAATTGAAGTAAATCAAAATTAATAATTTCTGGATGTTTTCTCATGATTTATTCCATCTAAACCCAATATGGGCATTTTGGTTCAATTTTTCGTTTGCTGGTCGCCAACTGCGAATCCAAGATGGACCCGACAGAGAAAAGGTACTTGATCTGGAGGTGTTACCCAAACTTTTTTTGAAGGTCTTGGCATATAGAACAAAAAAAAATATGGTGACGCTCTAAAAGGGTCATGTACACAAACACCCCACCCCCCCCAGAGCCTGCACTAATGGGGGTTAAAATGGTTAAATATGTGGTTATATGATGTGACGAGTGGTGTGCGAGTGTGAAGTCCACATCCCCTGGTGGTTAAAAGGGTTAAAATGTGGTTATTTGATGTGATGAGTGATGTATGAGTGTGAAATCCACATCCCATTGGGGTTAAAATGGTTTAAAATGTGGTTAAATGACATGGTAAGTGGTGTACGAGTGAAATCCACATCTCCTGGGGGTTAAAGTGTTTAAAATGTGATTAAATGACGTGAAGAGTGGTGTACGAATGAAATCCACATCCCCAAGTGGATAAAATGGTGAAAATGTGGTTAGATGACGTCATGAGTGGTGAACCACTGAAACTCACATTCCCTGAGGGCGAAAAGGGTTCAAATGTGGTTATATGACCTGATGAGAGGTGCATGAGTAAAATCCACGTTCCCTGGGGGTTATAAGGATTAAAAATGTGGTAATATGACGTGATGAGTGGTGTAAGAGTGTGAAATCCACATCCCCTGGGGGTTAAAAATGGTTATATGACGTGATGGGTGGTGTAAGAGTGTGAAATCCACATCCCCTGGGGTTTGAAAGGATTAAAAATGTGGTTATATGACGTCATGAGTGGTGTATGAGTAAAATCCACGTCCCCTGGGGTTTGAAAGGATTAAAAATGTGGTTATATGACGTCATGAGTGGTGTATGAGTAAAATCCACGTCCCCTGGGGTTTGAAAGGATTAAAAATGTGGTGTAAAAGTGAATTCCCCATTACCCGAAGGTAAAGAGGGATAAAACTCTCTATTAAAAGCTGTGGGAATGGGTGGCCGAGTGGTCTGAGCGGGCAATTTCACGGGCAGAGTCTGGTGAAACGGACCTGGTCCTGTGAGGGGTTCGATCCCCGCCCCCTGGTTAGGCTGCCGAACATGATGAAGCGTCGGTCTTGTCCATGTGGAGTGTCCAGTCGCAATTCATTAGCTCACACACTCCCCACGGTGAAACTTCGGTGAGGTTCCCACATACTTTTAACTAATTACTTGTCCATAATTAATCCATTTTAATTCGTTGGTTGTGGTGACGTCACGACTCCACTCCATTAAATCTTATTTTATGAAAGGATTTAAATTATCTCATTAATCCTTCGGGAATTATCTTTTCGATTAAATAATCCATGGAACATCCGGGAAGGTAAAAATAAAATAAATGTAAATTAAACACCAGTTTCCTTCCAACGAACTTCAACGTCAGAAGCCTGAGGCCCATCAAGCACGCGCAACGGTTACCAAGCAACAGTTACCAAGGTACGGTCGATGTGATATGGATTGAGGCGAATATAAATGTACAAATGCAGAATAGAGTATCTGAGCAGTTTACTTCTTATCACGATTCGTTTTCACTGAATTGTAAAAGACATCGAAGAAGCACAACCCGTGTGACGTGTCGCCGCCGGGCCGCCATCTTGGTTAGCTCAACTCGAGTCACTGGAAAAACGGATCTCGTTGTTTTTGAACGAATCTCACACGGAATGCTCTGTGAAAATGCCGTTTTGTGCAGCAATAACTCCACCGGTCCAACGATGTACGGAAAGGTTGTGGAAACACGTTTCACATGTCGTTTTAAATGTTGCTGAACAGGTGTCGTGTCACTTTCCTGTGAAACATCACTTCAGTGTCGCAGCTTTCATCACCGGCATCGTGTCACCACACACGAAAACCGCAGGGCTCAAGCGGCTTGCTATCGCTTGCCAGGCGACTCGTTCCGTATCAACCGCTTTCCATGCCGCCAGGGAAGAGAACAAAGCGATTTCGACGTGCTTCGTCACGTTTCACAAAGATGGCCGCCGGAGTCGGATCCAAAACAATACTCCAACCAATGAAATGTTCAGAGACCAAGCTGCACTCCCCTTTGTCCCTTGTTATGCGAACTCATATTATTATTGAAACGTGCATTTAATGCTTTTATTGTTACTCTGATTTTCATTGTAATTCTTCAAGATCGACAAACCTGCCAATGTCCCCCTCACCTGTTCGGAGTTTGTCCTTTTTGTGCTTGTGACGTGAAATGGCGGAGGAGTCTGGCGGGCTGGGTCAGAGTGATGCACGTGGAGGTGTGTCGTCCTCATCCTCCATTGGCTGAGAGTGCGACTCTGCCGCTGATGGGATGCCCTGAAAACCAGTGTACTTGTGGTGAATGGAAGGTCGTGACGTGTGATCATATGTTGCCCGGCTCGAGCACAGAAGAGATAAAGCTGAGGTTCGGCTCGGCCGCGGGGTTTGTCCCTGGGGCATTGCCGTTTTATGTCGCCGGCTCACTTGGTGCTCATTGAATGGTGAGAATACTGATTGATATATAATACTGATTTATTTTGCGGTGATTAGTTGCGCGTGTGTACCTTACTGCTTGTACTCCATGCTGCGTCTGTATTTCCTGGTGTGCCCGTAGAAGCGGCTTCAATCAAATGGAATAAAGCCTAAACTCTGAAGGTTCTTCTCTCGTCTTCATTTCAATTTAAATTTATTCCATTTGGTTTTCTCGGCTCTCTCAACCAACGATGGACAAGATCTACAAACCCGAGAGGTTCGACGCAGACCCAAACGCGACTGACTCAGAAATGAAATGGTCGCATTGGTTCTGTTCCTTCTCACACTATCTGACCATCATCGAAGAGGGAGCTGACAAATTGGCCGCCCTCGTGAATCATGTCTCGCCCAGCGTGTACAGGCTCTTCTCGGAGTGCGACACTTACGAAGCAGCGATCGAGGTGCTGCAGGCGCTCTATGTGAAGCGCAAGAACGAGGTATACATATGACATCTTCTCAACACACGCAGGCAAGCAGCCGGGGAGACAATCGATCAGTTCCTGCAAGCTCTGAATCAGCTGGGAAAAGACTGCAGCTTCCGGGCCGTAAGCGCCGAGGAACACCGAAAGGAAGCGACCCGGGAGGCATTCATCCAAGGACTTAGATCAGCCCACATACGGCAACGCTTACTAGAGAAAGCGCAACCCACTCTTGACAAGGTAGTCGATCAGGCTCGAGCGATGGATACGGCACAGCAGCAATCTGAGTCATTTGGGACACCGATGCTGCTAATGAACGCTGCTGCGATGGGAACTCAAGGAACCCCACTGGCACAGACACAGCCAGACATAGGGGATGGAGAAACACCCGAGGAGCCGGATACACAGGCCACGTCAAACTCCTCAGCAACTACTCCGGTTGGTAAATGCTTCTTTTGTGGGTACAAAAGGCACCTCCGCCAAAAATGCCCCGCCAGAGATGCCACATGCATGAACTGTGACAAGAAAGGGCATTATGCCAGGGTATGTAAATCTACTCTAAGGAGAAATAAACCCACTTCTGCGGCTCTCTACTCGCAAAATAAACTAACTGCAGCCTCCCCGGGGAATCTATCCAAGGCTATCATCAACGTACGAATTAACGGGCATATGGCTGAGGCACTGATTGATACCGGTAGCTCTGAAAGTTTCGTCAACAGCTCGCTAGTGAAGGGCAGGAAATGGAAAATCCACCCGACAGACAATACGGTATGCATGGCCGCCACATCACTACAGTCCCGCGTACGAGGGTACTGCAATGTCGAATTGGACGTAAAAGGGTACACGCATCGGGATGTAAGGGTACTGGTGCTTCGTGATTTATGCGCAGACGTAATTCTGGGTCATAATGTCCTCAAGCAGCACACGAGCGTCGAAATACCCTTTGGAGGAAGCAAACCTCGTCTGATTTTAAATGCCTTGACTACCGCGGAGGTAACGTCCCCCCAGCTGTTCGCTAACCTGTCGCCGGTCTGCAAACCGATAGCGATCAAATCGCGGCGATATACCACTGCTGACATGAATTTCATCACTTCAGAAACCAAGCGATTACTGGAAGAGGGAATTATAGAACCGAGCGATTCGCCATGGCGCGCACAGGTGTTGGTAACCAGCAGTCAGAACCATAAGAAACGAATGGTTGTCGATTATTCCCAAACGGTCAATCGCTTTACCCAACTCGATGCCTACCCCCTGCCGCGCATAGACGAGATGGTCGAACGCGTGGCCAATTATAAGATATTCAGCACCATCGACTTGCGAAGCGCCTATCACCAAATTCCCATCCGAGAGGAAGACAAACCTTACACCGCATTCCAGGCAGGTAGACGCCTCTACCAATTCAGGAGAATTCCATTCGGTGTCACGAATGGAGTAGCTTGCTTCCAACGGGTTATGGACGACATCATCTCAGATGAAAACCTCAAAGACACTTTTGTTTACGTGGACAATGTCACAGTGTGCGGTAGGGATCAGGGGGAACATGATATGATTCTGGACAGATTCTTGAGCATTGCTAGAAAATATAATCTGACTCTCAACTAGGAGAAATGCGTATTCTCGGCAAGGTCAATTGACCTTCTCGGCTACACGATAGCCGACGGCACGACTAAGCCTGATCCTGAGCGATTGCGCCCACTGCGTGAGCTCCCCCCACCTCAGGACCTGCAGACAATGCGCCGGGTGATTGGCATGTTCGCTTACACTGCAAGATGGATTTCGCAATACTCCGAGAAAATACATCCCCTGGTGCATTGCAAAAACTTTCCACCAGATGCCGCTGTTGTAACAGCTTTCCACAACCTCAAAGACGATATCAGTAATTCCGTGGTATTATCGATCCATAGCTCGGTGCCCTTCGTGGTGGAGACCGATGCTTCAGATCACGCGATAGCTGCTACGCTTAATCAGTCTGGGCGACCCGTCGCGTTCTTCTCGAGAACTCTCTCTGGAAGCGAGCAGAGACACTCGGTGATAGAGAAGGAGGCGTATGCCATCGTCGAAGTGCTGCGTAAATGGAGACATTATTTACTGGGAAACCACTTCACGCTCGTTACGGACCAACGATCCGTGGAATTCATGTTTGATGGGAAAAATAACGGGAAAATTAAGAATGAAAAAATTATGAGATGGCGAATAGACCTAGCCTGCTATAGTTACGACATTGTTTACCGGCCCGGGAGGGAAAACCCTGCTGCAGACACCTTCTCGCGGGTCTACTGCTCGGCGGCAATCAGTCAGGCTTTGCAAGACCTCCATGTGTCTCTTTCCCACCCGGGGGTAACCAGAATGGCACATTTCGTACGCAGACAGAACCTGCCCTATTCTATTGAAGATATTAAACAAATGAATGCTTCATGCCCTGTTTGTGCTGAACTAAAACCCAGATTCTATGGTTCGGCTTCTGGCAGACTGATCAAGGCCACTTCTCCCTTCGAGAGACTAAACATTGACTTCAAAGGGCCCCTGCCGACCGAGACAGACAACAGATACATATTCACTGTTGTTGATGAGTATTCAAGGTTCCCTTTCGCGTTTCCGTGCTCGGATATGACCTCGGGCACTGTCGTGAAATGTCTGTCTGACCTCTTCGCTATGTTTGGGAAACCTTCGTACATACATTCAGACAGAGGGCCGTGTTTCATGTCGGCTGGGCTAAAACAATTCCTATTAGAGCACGGCATAGCAACTAGTCGAACGACGGGTTACAACCCACAGGGTAATGGTCAGGTGGAACGATATAATGGAGTTATTTGGAAAGCCGTAACTCTGGCGCTGAAATCGAGAGGACTGGGGCCCGAGCAGTGGGAGGTTACCCTTCTCGACGCTCTGAATTCCATACGCTCTTTGCTCTGCACGTCCACCAATGCAACTCCTCACGAACGAATGTTTACTCACCAACGACGTTATGTTGACGGCCAATCGGTGCCCAGCTGGCTAACCCATCCCGGAACAGTGTTCATGAAACGCCTGGTATGACAAAGCAAGTATGAACCCATGGTGGAAGAGGTCGCACTCATCGATACGAATCCAGAATACGCTCATGTCAGGCTCCCGGATGGCAGGGAGACCACTGTGTCGGTTCGTCATTTGGCTCCCTCAGCCACTCCTCCCGCAGGTACACCACCATCTGGCACACCTCCCTCTGACATCCCCTCCCCAGGTGTTCCCCCCCCCAGGGACTCCACCCGAGAAGGGTGACGACGGAGCTGCCGCGTTCCACCCGAGAGGGATCGGGGAGTCATCTCCGGCACGAGTCGAGGCTCACCAAGAGGATCGGAAGCCTCCCTCAAGTGAAACCGCCATCTACTCCCGGAGAGCCGGCGAATAATACCCCCTCGCCGACTCAATCTGTAAAGGGGATTATCGGCATCCTCGATGCTCATGCTCCTATATGCTCGTTACATAATATATCGATGCTCATTACCATGCTCCTACAACTCAAAATAATCCTCACTGCTTGAAATGTATGCTTCTGTAGTTTAGATAGCTCGCATTGCTTGAAATGTATACTCCTGTAGCGCTGAAGTAATCATGGTGCGTTAGCTGGGCCTCTAGTTACATTTTAAAGACGAGGAGAATGTGGTGAATGGAAGGTCGTGACGTGTGATCACATGTTGCCCGGCTCGAGCACAGAAGAGATAAAGCTGAGGTTCGGCTCGGCCGCGGGGTTTGTCCCTGGGGCATTGCCGTTTTATGTCGGCGGCTCACTTGGTGCTCATTGAATGGTGAGAATACTGATTGATATATAATACTGATTTATTTTGCGGTGATTAGTTGCGCGTGTGTACCTTACTGCTTGTACTCCATGCTGCGCCTGTATTTCCTGGTGTGCCCGTAGAAGCGGCTTCAATCAAATGGAATAAAGCCTAAACTCTGAAGGTTCTTCTCTCGTCTTCATTTCAGTACTGGTCCTCATTTCGCCAACCACGGAAGGATGACAGACTGAGTTAACCCCATCTGATGTACCAGCATGAGAGCCAAATAGCAGCCTGAATAAAGAGCCAAATACCTGCCTGAGAGGCAAGTACCAGCCGGAATAAAGAGCCAAGAACCAGTCTGAATAACCACTTCAGGTACACACCACTCCCTTCCCAAATACACCACACTCCACTTGCCTCAGACACACCGAATCCCACCCACCCCTGGTGTACCTACCCTCAGCCACGCAGTACACCCAACCTCTCCCATCATTCTGTACCCCCCCTCCCACTTCCCTCCGGAACATAACACCCCCCACTCCCTCTCTCTGGTAACACCCAACCCCATTCATGTACACCAACATCCACCCTCTGGTGCACGACCAAGCCCTTTCCCCCTTCCTGTACATGACCGCCTCCCTTCCAGAGAAAGTGAACAAAACCAAGAGAATACGTTATTGTGACACAAATGCACTCTGAGATTCTGAAAGCATACAACCAAAACCCAGAATTGAATCCCATTGGGAATTTGTGGAAAGACATGAAGGAAACTCGCCGGATGACGGAAATCCTTCGGGACCCCCATTATTTGATGATAGAAGGGAAACCACGGGGTAACCTTCCCAGGTCAGAATGCAGTAATGTGTGTCGTGGTGGTGCTGCGATGTCGTCCACCAAACGGCAGTCTCCTTGGGTTAACCTGAGGCGGTCCATTTGGATGGGTGCCTGGAATGTCTAATCCCAAAGCGAGGATGATCACCTGTCTCCATTATCGTCTGATCTCAAGCGTTTGAACAACGGTATTGCAGCACTCTCTGAAGTTCAGAGACCGTTTTGTGGAGAGTTCATGGTTGGTGGTTACACCTCCTGTTGGTTTGGTCGCTCTGATGCTTACCATGCACAAGGAGTTCCTGCAACTGTGTCCAATTAGTTGACTCCAGTGATAGTTGAGGTAACACCGGTCAACGAGCGTATTATGAGACGAAGGATTTGTCACTCCTTGGGTGTCGTTTCCCTGGTCTCTGTTTGTGCTCCAACTCGGGCGAGTGATCTCACCGTGAAGGACGCATTCTGTGCCACGCTCAAATATGTTGTTCATCAGTGCCCCAGGCGAGATACTCTTCTAGTCTTGGGGGATTTCAATGCATCGACTGGAATTGATAGGGATGGCTCTGAGACATGTGTTGGTCCCCACATGGGTCTGGAACTGTAAACCAGAATAGCACGAAGTTCCTTGACTTTGCAAGAAGTCATGGACTTAGGGTGGCTGGTTCATGGTTTCAGCACCCACAGGCTCATCGCTAGACTTGGGATTCCAACGCTGGTGGTGTGGCAAAGGAGATTGACCATGTGCTCGTTGATGATTGCTGAAGGATGATCCAGAACTGCAAGGTCTACTGGAGTGCTTGTGGTGAATTGAAGGTCGTGACTTGTGATCACATGTTGCACGGCTCGAGCACGGAATAGATAAAGCTGAGGTTCGGCTCGGTCGGGGGTGATTGTCCCAGGGGCATTGTCGTTTACGGTGGCGGTTCACTTGGTGCTCGTTGAATGGTGGGAATTGAGAGTATATCGGACTCCGGGCTTATACTGATTTATTTTGCGGTGATTAATTGCACGTGTATACCTTACTGCTTATGTACTCCTTGCTGCACCTGTATCCCCTGGTGTGCCCGTAGAAGCGGCTTCAATCCAATGGAATAAAGCCTACACTCTGAAGGTTCTTCTCTCGTTTTCATTTCAATTTATTCCATTTGGTTTTCTCGGCTCTCTCAACCAACGATGGACAAGATCTACAAACCAGAGAGGTTCGACGCAGACCCAAACGCGACTGACTCAGAAATGAAATGGTCGCATTGGTTCCGTTCCTTCTCACACTATCTGACCATCATCGAAGAGGGAGCCGACAAATTGGCCGCCCTTGTGAACCATGTCTCGCCCATCGTATACAGGCTCTTCTCGGAGTGTGACACCTACGAAGCAGCGATCGACGTGCTGCAGGCGCTCTACGTGAAGCGCAAGAACGAGGTATACATACGACATCTTCTCAACACACGCAAGCAAGCAGCCGGGGAGACAATCGATCAGTTCCTGCAAGCTCTGAAACAGCTGGGAAAAGACGGCAGCTTCCGGGCCGTAAACGCCGAGGAACACCGAAATGAAGCGACCCGGGAGGCATTTATCCAAGGACTCAGATCAGCCCACATACGGCAACGCTTACTAGAGAAAGCGCAACCCACTCTTGAAAAGGTAGTCGATCAGGCTCGAGCGATGGATACGGCTCAGCAGCAATCTGAGTCATTTGGGACACCGATGCTGCTAATGAACGCCGCTACGGTGGAAACTCAAGGAACCCCACAGACACAGACACAGCCTGACACAGGGGATGGAGAAAAACCCAAGGAGTCGGATACCCAGACCTCGTCAAACTCCTCAGCAACTACTCCGGTTGGTAAATGCTTCTTTTGTGGGTACAAAAGACACCCCCGCCACAAATGCACCGCCAGAGATGCTACATGCATGAATTGTGACAAGAAAGGGCATTATGCCAGGGTATGTAAATCTACTCTAAAGAGAAATAAACCCACTTCTGCGGCTCTCTACTCACAAAAGAAACTAACTGCAGCCTCACCGGGGAATCTATCCAAGGCTACCATCAACGTACGAATTAACGGGCATATGGCTGAGGCTCTGATTGATACCGGTAGCTCTGAAAGTTTCGTCAACAGCTCGCTAGTGAAGGGCAGGAAATGGAAGATCCACCCGACAGACAATACGGTATGCATGGCCGCCACATCACTACAGTCCCGCGTACGAGGGTACTGCAATGTTGAATTGGACGTAAAAGGGTACACGCATCGGGATGTAAAGGTACTGGTGCTTCGTGATTCATGCGCAGACGTAATTCTGGGTCATAATGTCCTCAAGCAGCACACGAGCATCGAAATACCCTTTGGAGGAAGCAAACCTCGTCTAATTTTAAATGCTTTGACCACCGCAGAGGTAACGTCCCCCCAGCTGTTTGCTAACTTCTCGCCGGTCTGTAAACCGATAGCGATCAAATCGCGGCGATATACCACTGCTGATATGAACTTCATCACTTCAGAGACCAAGCAATTACTGGAAGAAGGAATTATAGAACCGAGCGATTTGCCATGGCGCGCACAGGTGTTGGTCACCGCCAATCAGAATCATAAGAAACGAATGGTTGTCGATTATTCCCAAACAGTTAATCGTTTCACCCAACTCGATGCCTACCCTTTGCCGCGCATAGACGAGATAGTCGAACGCGTGGCCAATTATAAGATATTCAGCACCATCGATTTGCGAAGCGCCTATCATCAAATTCCCATCCGAGAGGAAGACAAACCTTACACCGCATTCCAGGCAGGTAGACGCCTCTACCAATTCAGGAGGATTCCGTTCGGTGTCACGAATGGAGTAGCTTGCTTCCAACGGGTTATGGACGACATCATCTCAGATGAAAACCTCAAAGACACTTTTGTTTACGTGGACAATGTCACAGTGTGCGGTAGGGATCAGGGGGAACATGACATGAATCTGGACAGATTCTTGAGCATTGCTAGAAAATATAATCTGACCCTCAACTCCGAGAAATGCGTATTCTCGGCAAGGTCAATTGACCTTCTCGGCTACACGATAGCCGACGGCACGATTAAGCCTGATCCTGAACGATTGCGCCCACTTCGTGAGCTACCCCCACCTCAGGACCTGCAGACAATGCGCCGGGTAATCGGCATGTTCGCTTACTATGCAAGATGGATTTCCCAATACTCCGAGAAAATACATCCCCTAGTGCATTGCAAAAACTTTCCACCAGATGTCGCTGTTGTAAAAGCTTTCCACAGCCTCAAAGATGATATCAGTAATTCCGTGGCATTATCGATCGATAGCTCGGTGCCCTTCGTGGTGGAAACAGATGCTTCTGATCACGCGATAGCTGCTACGCTTAATCAGTCTGGGCGACCCGTCGCGTTCTTCTCGAGAACTCTCTCTGGAAGCGAGCAGAGACACTCGGCAATAGAGAAGGAGGCGTACGCCATTGTCGAAGCCCTACGTAAATGGAGACACTATTTACTGGGAAACCATTTCATGCTCGTTACGGACCAACGATCCGTGGCATTCATGTTTGATGGGAAAAATAACGGGAAAATTAAGAATGAAAAAATTATGAGATGGCGGATAGACCTAGCCTGCTATAGTTACGACATAGTTTACCGGCCCGGGAGGGAAAACCCTGCTGCAGACACCTCTCGGGTCTACTGTTCGGCGACAATCAGTCGGGCTTTGCAAGACCTCCATGTGTCTCTGTGCCACCCGGGGTAATCAGAATGGCACATTTCGTGCGCAGACAAAACCTTCCCTATTCTATTGAAGATATTAAACAAATGAATGCTTCATGCCCTGTTTGTGCTGAACTAAAACCCAGATTCTATGGCGCGGCTTCTGGCAGATTGATCAAGGCCACTTCTCCCTTCGAGAGACTAAACATTGACTTCAAAGGGCCCCCGCCGACCGAGACAGACAACAGATACATATTCACTGTTGTTGATGAATATTCAAGGTTCCCTTTCGCATTTCCGTGCTCGGATATGACCTCGGGCACTGTCGTGAAATGTCTGTCTGACCTCTTCGCTATGTTTGGGAAACCTTCGTACATACATTCAGACAGAGGGCCGTGTTTCATGTCGGCCAGGCTAAAACAATTCCTATTAGAGCACGGCATAGCAACTAGTCGAACGATGGGTTACAACCCACAGGGTAATGGGCAGGTGGAACGATATAATGGAGTTATTTGGAAAGCCGTAACTCTGGCGCTGAAATCGAGAGGACTGGGGCCCGAGCAGTGGGAGGTTACCCTTCTCGACGCTCTGAATTCCATACGCTCTTTGCTCTGCACGTCCACCAATGCAACTCCTCACAAACGATTGTTTACTCACCAGCGGCGTTATGTTGACGGCCAATCGGTGCCCAACTGGCTAACCCATCCCGGAACAGTGTTCATGAAACGCCCGGTACGACAAAGCAAGTATGAACCCATGGTGGAAGAGGTCGAACTCATCGATACTAATCCAGAGTATGCTCATGTCAGGCTCCCGGATGGCAGGGAGACCACTGTGTCGGTTCGCCATTTGGCTCCCTCAGGTACTCCTCCCGCAGGTACACCACCATCTGGCGCTCCTCCCTCTGACATCCCCTCCCCAGGTGTTCCCCCCCCAGGAACTCCACCCGAGAATGGTGGTGACGGAGCTGCCGCGTTCCACCCGAGAGCGATCGGGGAGTCATCCCCGGCACGAGTCGAGGCTCACCAAGAGGATCGGAAGCCTTCCTCGAGTGAAACCGCCATTTACTCCCGGAGAGGTCAACGGATAATACCCCCTCGCCGACTCAATCTGTAAAGGGGATTATCGGCATCCTCGATGCTCATGCTCCTATATGCTCGTTACGTAATATATCGATGCTCATGACCATGCTCCTACAACTCAAAATAATCCTCACTGCTTGGCATGTATGCTTCTGTAGTTTAGATAGTTCGAGTTGCTTGAAATGTATACTCCTGTAGCGCTGAAGTAATCATGGTGCGTTAGTTGGGCCTCTAGTTACATTTTAAAGACGGGGAAAATGTGGTGAATTGAAGGTCGTGACGTGTGATCACATGTTGCACGGCTCGAGCACCGAATAGGTAAAGCTGAGGTTCGGCTCGGTCGGGGGTGATTGTCCCAGGGGCATTGTCGTTTACGGCGGTAGTTCACTTGGTGCTCGTTGAATGGTGAGAATTGAGAGTATATCGGACTCCGGGCTTATACTGATTTATTTTGCGGTGATTAGTTGCACGTGTATACCTTACTGCTTATGTACTCCTTGCTGCACCTGTATCCCCTGGTGTGCCCGTAGAAGCGGCTTCAATCAAATGGAATAAAGCCTACACTCTGAAGGTTCTTCTCTCGTTTTCATTTCAGTGCTCAGTTCCTCAATAACGACCACAGGCTTGTTGTAGCAACTCTGAAATTGCAACTTAAATCCAGGAGAATGGTACCATCCCAGCCTTGGCTGGATGTTGGCAAGCTCAAGGATGAGAGGGTTGCTGAGGTGTTTGCAAACAAGCTGAATGGAGATTTGGGGGTCTGGGTGCTTTGAGGGATCCTGAAGTGTTGCGGAGTCCCTTCAGGGAGCTGAGGCATAAACTTTACGTGCACTAAAGGCCCTGTCACACCTTGACGATTTAGCCAGCGTATGCCTGACGTATACAAAATTTGGGCTAAAATGCTGGCACACGTTGAATACGTTATGGGTAAGTTTGTATAGCTTAAGAGCACGCTGACATACGTCATAGTATGCTGGCATACGTCGTGGTACACTGGCCTATGTTGTAGTGCGCTGGCATACGTCGGAGTTCGCCGAGCTGTGAGACAAATTTCCCATGCTTTAAATTTTCCGACGTATGCCAGCGTATGACTCACACGTTCTGCATACGCTGGAATAAGTTGTAGGTATATTACGATCGTTGACACACTTCGACCACACGTTACTTGTAAGTTACTCATAAGTCGAAACACGTCGAGGTAATGTCTAGCTTAGTGGTTCTCAACCTTTTGTTGCCATGACCCCCCTCCCCCTCAAAAAAAAATAAAAAATAAAAAAAAATAAAGAGGGATCTTCTTCCTCTTCGCAGAAGAGGAGGAGGGGCATCTCCATTGTGTTGGGATCGCTCCCTAACTATTACATTTAATCATAGTGCATCTAATCAATTTCCAACAAATTAAACAATGCAAGGTGAGCTGTCTCGGGAACAAGCACTTCTCGGCATAACTGAATGAAGGAACCTCAATGTTGTGTGCAATCGAATTACCAAATTCGACACAATATATTTGTTTGTTTCTTTGTTTTGACAACCTTCCCCTGAGCCCCAAAAACAATCTCGCCACCCCTCAGGTTGAGAACCATTGGTCTGGCGTATCCGAAACTTCCCAGCAGGCACACAACGTTGTTGCAACGTCGTTTGCCGGTTCTATCCTGACGTCAGAATTGGGTCAGAGGGAAGTTGTTTTTGCAACACCCATGACGTCAGATTTCAACGATGTGACTACGTTGAAATCTGACGTTGTTGTAGCGTCATGTTCTGGTTGTCCCTGACGTCAGAATTGGGTCAGTGGGAAGTTGTATTTGCAACACCCATGACGTCAGATTTCAACGTTGTCACAACATTGAAGCATGACGTTATTTGTCAACTTTATCACAACTTTCATAAAATGGAGTTTTTGTTTTTACCCTTTCCTTTGCACGCCAAAGAAACGAACATTGCAGTGCATGACACCCTTCAGCTTCCAGCTTGATGGAGCCCTCGACCCGTAGGTCTGAGGCCAGCGGAGCACCGCTGTTCCACCAGTGCCATTATCAAAACATTGAAGTTTTGTATTGCAACATCATTATACGTTGCACAGTAACACATAGTGACCACAACTTGAAAACAACTGTTATTCATAATCATTTATTATCACGTATCACACAGAGCATGATTGCGGCAAAAATATACAAGCAGTGTTAACAATAATGTCTTTATTTGTACCAAAAAAGCACACTCAAATACAAACGTACAATAAATAAGAGTAGATACCATTGCAATTGAGAAACATACACTAAAAATGGGGAATAAAAAGAAATACCACATGGGTAAAAGTCGTAAATACCTTTTTGACAAATTCACTTTGTGCAAAGCACAGTTAACAATTCAAATTCAGAAAGTTCTGCTCCAGAGAGGAACTGTGGAGCTTCTCTCTCAAATATAATTGACTGCACAAAGGCACCTTTAAGTACAACAACATCATCATGCAGTGTTAGTAAAACTCAAGCCTGGTGTTGGCGTAGTGGTTAGGGAGGTGGCTTGGGATCCTAGGGTGCTGAGTTCAAGCCCTGTTGGCTGCTGAATTATAATACACCAGGAGGTTGACTCAGCCTGTCATCCTTCGGAGGTCGGCAAAATGAGTACCAGTGTACTGGTAAGGGGGACACTGCATCAGCGGCATAGCCACGTCCCAACCAATGATGCAACCAGCAGCCACAGGCTGCACTCAACAGAGGGAGAGAGTTAGTAAAACTGCTGATAATTCTATCCTTGCATACATTATGGGCACAAGGAGCATCAAAGGTATCGACAGATAACTTGCCTTTGTATAAAATGTAATTGAAAGTTTTCGCTACTGATGACATACCACCCATTGTTGCAAGATTCATAATTAAGCAACCTCAGGTAAGAATTATGAGAAGACGAAGAACCACATTTAAATTTTGCTATGCGACATAATAGTTGACAGTCAATTGGTAGAAATTCAGCAATGACTGGTAAAAGAGTATAATATGGGTCCTACTTGGGAAGTCAAACACCTTTCTGATAGAATTTCTCCATGATATATATAATTTAGAAATATTTTTACTTATGTCCCACAGCGGGCATCAATAGAATGAGCTGCAAAAAGACTTAAACAGATGATACTTGGCATGATATGAACAGTGCATAAAATTATATAAAACTGAATTACAATCAGGCAAATCAATGACACCAAATATATATATATATATATATATATATATATATATATATATATATATATATATATATATATATATATATATATATATATATATATATATATATATATATATATATTGTTGTGGTTGACGAAATTCGCAAACCACCATTCAGGTCCCTTAGGTGAGATATCTCTGTAAGTATATGTGTAGTTAGGCCCAAACCCATTGTTTAGAGGGAATAAATGTCATTCATTCGGGCTGCGACCCTTCTAGATAGCCGTTTTTCTTTTACTATCTTTATTTTGGACCAGCCGCCATTACTACCACCACAACCACCACCAACCACGTCTCAACAGCCATCACACAACAACCACCAACCGCAACGCCGCTTCACAACAACAGCCACGACCCTTGCCGTCACATCTCGCTCTCGCAACCATCGCATCACCGCCATTCCCGCGCCGCTTGTGGGCGCCGATCCTGGACTCGTGCAGGGCGCGCACCGAGCAGCGGGTGCAAAAACACCAGCCTTTCCGAAGAAATCGGATCAAAAACGATTCACGCCCACTTCTGTTCCGTCCTATCGGCGAACGTGGGGCGATTTGGCCCCGCCTCCAGGTGCGTCGGAGTATAATCGCTATATGCAGATTCGCGGATCAAAAAGCATTCACGCCCACTTTTCCTCTGTCCAATGGGGAGCCAGCCAGAGGTAAAGGGTCGAAGGTGAAGGAGCGAAGCCGCGGGGGCTATAAAGGGCCGCGTTCGCTCGCCAAAAAGGCAGTGGAGTTGGAAGGAGTCAGGCAAGGAGAGTGGAGTTGGAAGGAGTCAGTCAAGGAGAGTGGAGTTGGAAGGAGTCAGTCAAGGAGAGTTGAGTTGGGAAGAGTCGGAGTAGTTGAGTTGGAAAGGGGAGTTGGAAAGAGTCAGTCAAGGAGAGGGGAGAAGAGAAGAGTCGGAGAAAGCAGTTGGACAGAGCTGTGGAGAGTGGGAGAGTTGGAGAGGTGGCGGCGGCGAAGGCAGTCGAGAGGGCGCTCGTGTCAGAGTCGGGGAGCTGCGGAGAGGGGAGGCTGATAACGCGACCGAGGTCGCGGTGGAGACACTCGTCGCGGGACCCGAGCCAGCGAGATATCCTCATCCCCCCCGAGCATCAACAACCCCCTCCTGTTTCCCCCCCGCGCTGAGATAGTGTGAGAAGGGGGCCCCGTTCCCACCCCATTCCAGACACTGTCCGCGAGGCCCGCGGAGTCGGGGCGCCACCGCCATTTTGCGGCTCATCACCAGACGGGTAGGCTCGACGCGTTCTCGGCCCCAGGCCCGTCTGCCCCCTCATAGTGGAGGGTGGTCCCTTTTTCTTTTGCTTTGAGTATATGTGTTGTCGGCGCCGTCTGTGAAGTAAAACTGTATGTGTTGCCGTGTGCTCGGTAGTCGGTGGTAGATCTGCATTGTGTTTCACTTTTACATTTGCTTTTTGTGCATTATTGTGGTGTTTCTTCTTTTACATTTGCTTTTGATGTATAATTGTATATGTGTGCTATCCGTGTGCCATCGCGAAATAAATGTGCTTTATGTTGAACTGTTTTTCCCATTTCGCTTCGTCTTTTCCTTTATTGAATCTCCATCTTACTTCACGTAAAGGGTTGGTCGTGGGCTAAAACGCCCGATAATTAATCGAACCGTCGGGGTTGACGATAACACCGCTCGGTTATCCCGATAGTACGGAACGGGTCGCTTAAAGTGGCCCGTGTCCGAAGTCGACCTGCGGCGAGGTGCGATCGCCCAGTCTACCCTCCGTGTGGGTACTTAGGTAGGTCGAATTTGGCGAGCAACCCTATCCCACGCGGGGGGCCGATTGGCACGATCGTGGTGAGGCCGAAAGGCCCACCCGTGACTAATTCCCGGCGTTAGTCCGAGAGGGTCACGACGGGATTGTCCGTCCGGTGGGCGACGTGCCGCGATTCGACTTACGTGGCCGTTCGCACGCCGGCGGGCGCGAATCCGCAACACTGGTGTCAGGTCGTGCGATATAAACTCATCGCCCTCCTCGCGGCACTGGTATCGGAGAACGGGAAAACGGGCTCTCCTGTCTCCAGCTAAATTCACGGGAATCGGTCCAGGGGTGAGAGGAGCGACCCCCGATTCCCTCCAAATTACGAGCGAGCTAAATTAACCCTTTACGAGAAATAAGATGGCGTCTCAAGGCGAGCGGGAGCCGGGGGTATTAGAAATGGATGTAGAATGTGTAGAATCCATGGTCCAGGATGAAAACCCCGTGCAGGAAATGTTGGTTGTGCAGGAACACGAACTCGCCCAACTGAACCCAGAGCCCCAAATAGGTGCGGCAGCGGCCGCGGTGTATGACACCTCCCCTCCCCCTCTCCGCCAAAACCCCCCGATCCTTGCCGAAACGGCTCAGCTGAGTGCATCCGACATGGCCCAGCTATGCGCCATGCTGGCGGCAATGACAGCGAAGATGGATACAAACACAAAGGAAATGATAAACGAAATAAAAGGCATGAACGAAAAAATGGATGCGAATACACAACAAATGAACGAAAAAAATGGATGCGAATACACAACAAATGAACGAAAAGATGGATGCGAATACACAGCAAATGAAGGAAGGAATGAAAGAGCTGCGGGGTGAGACGCGGAACATGGGCCGAAGCCTGCAGGCGGGCATGAAGGCAGTAACCGGGGAGCTCAAAATGGCGACGCCATGTGTGGGAGCGAACGAGCTGGGAGGGAGTGCAACGGCTGTCGGGCCCGCAGTGGAGGCGGGTAAGAAAAAAATAATTCGTGTTGGGCGAGGGTCGTGACGGAAAAAGTGACGGTAATCGAGAGGGACAAACCAATTGGGGTGACGGAGACATGCACGAGGGAGATAACAACGGAAGAGATGGAAATAATAGTTGAGGCAAGGGAGGTAAAGGGTGAAGAGGTGACTGAGTTGGTAGAGACACGGGAGAAGGGAACGATAGAGGGAAGACTACACGATGAAGACGGGGTAAGTGACGCACACACACACACGGAGGTAGTGGAGGATAATGGGGGTGAGCTCGCGAACTGGGTAGAGACCCGGTGCGAGCAGTTGGATGGCCTCCTCCAGGAACGAGGGGAGGGAGTATGCCCCCTTGAAGCGAGTCACGACCAGGTGGGTTCGGTCGTGTCGAGCGAGTTCGGGGGGAGGAGTACTGCGAACGGGTGCACGGAGAGCTTGGGGGGTATAGAGGCCCCGGAGACCCTTGTGGGGACACGAATCCCCAGTGTGGTTGTCCCTGTGTGTGTGGTGCAAGGTGTGAGTGCGTCCCCGTGTGTGGAAGCGACCCCGTGTGTGAGTGGTGTGGTGGCGATTGTGCCGGAGTACGTGCTGCCCAGCACGCCGTGTGTAAAAGGGGCACCGCAAGTGGAAGAGGCCGTGTGTGTGAGCGAAACGGCCAGTATGAGTGAGGCACCGCGGGCGAGTTCCCCTGCGTGTGTGAGTGGTATGGTTTGTGTGAGGGAAATGGCACGAGTGAGTGGAAGGCCGCGAGTGAGTGGAGCCACGTGTGCGAGGGAGATGGCATGCGTGAGTGAGCGGCCGAGTGTGAGAGAGACAGCGTGTGCAAGGTCGCTGTGTGTGAGGGAGATGTCGGTCGGCATGTGTGAACATGCAGCCGCGTCTCCCGGTGCGAGTTTAATGGTGAGGTGTGTTAGCGTCGTAACACGCGGGAGTGCGTGTGTTGAATGGCGACGACGACGGCGACAGAGGAAAGAAAGCCGAGTAGCGGCTGTAGTTGTTTCGGGGACCGTGCCGGGTTCACCCAGCAGTGAGCACGCGGTCCGTGCTGTGCAACGCACGAGGCCCCCACGTGCTCGCTTGCGAGAGTGAAGTCCCGGTCCGGAAACGCACGCGGTGGATTTGCCGATCCCGCGGACGGACAAAGTTTAGGCAGGATTACGGATTTGGACCGGACGGGTTCTCCACGCGATCGTGTGTGTTAAGCTCCAACGGGCAGAGCACATGTGTTCGCGTGGGGAACCCCTCGAGACGTGGGGCTTGTGTTTTTTTTTATGCGCACGGTGACGTCATGGCTGCACGTGGGGTTGGAATCCGGCAGGAGGGGTATCCCTGCCGGATGGTACCGTCCAAGGAGGGACGAGGTACACGTGCAGCTGCATGACGTCACGGGCAGGTGCAAAGTGCGCGAGCTGTGAGTTGCCGCGGTGGTGCTGCGCATGTGAAAAAAGAAAAAAAAGAAAAAGCAAGCCTCACTTTCGGGTGCACAGGATTCCCGGGCAAGGGGTGGAAGACCCCCTTACCAGGGCACAGGATGGAAACTAGTTAGGGGGAAGGGTTAGCTTAGTTAGACCGACTTCATGGGGCAGGGGTAAGTCCTCATGGAGTCCGTGGAATGGATTAGTTAGAGGGATTGTAGTCAGATTTAGGTTGGGATATTGATTTTTGGGATATTTGAGGACAGTGACAGACTTGTGAATGTGTAGACGGGACGTAGCTTAGCTACGTAGTGTTAAATGGAACGTGCAATAATATAAGGGACGACGTGGGAGCACGAGTTAGTTAGGGGATGTAGTTAGAAGGATGGCAGAGTTCAGCGGTGAGTGTGTTGAAGAGTTGGTGAGTGAAGTAGAAGCATGTGCTTGGTGAGTGAGTGAGGCCAGCGGGTCTGTGTGTATGGAGCGAATGGGGACTGCATGGTGCAATGAGTGATTGGGGGGAGGAGTGACTCCCGCCCAAGGGACCCCCGGGGTCAGTGTAGAGTGAGTTAGGGGGTTAGTTAAATTGAAAAATGGAGGTCGTTTTGTTGTTGGTGTGAATGTAGGCTCGAAACCCATTTGGAGGGGTGCAGGAGCCCTGTTGACGGGCTGGGAGCGTGGCTGCGAAAAGGAGTATCGCTGAGTGGGTACCCCGGGCACCAGGCTAGTCGGCCGTGGTAGGCCAAGGGCCCATGGGGGGCCGGGATAGCGTAGTGGGCACGGGTGCGCCTGCTTGGTGCGGGGGCCCGGGGCGCCATTAGCCGCGTGGGCAGTGTTGTGGGCATGGGTGACCCTCGGAAAGGGGTCCGGGAAGCCAGCCTGCCACGTGTGCGTTTCAGGGGAGGTGCCATGGGGGCACTCCCCGGTGTTTAGGGAGCTGGTAGGCTCGGAGGCAGTGTAGTGCCCGGGGGTGCCATAGCGGGAGATTCGGCAGAGGGTCGTGCCTGCCAAGGGGAGCCACGCGTCCCAGTCATGAGACCGTGTGAGGGCACGGAGAGAAAATTGGGGGGCGAGGCCCGAAATTGTGAGGACACCAACACAGGCGACGGGAATCTGGGTTGTTAGAACCAATAGCTTAAGCGTGAGGCGCTTGTTGAAAGCCCCGGGGTAGTTTAACAGGTTAATGGTTAGGGTAGATTAGGAAGTGTACCCCTCCGCACCATCCATCCCCTCGCTCTCGTTGTGGGCCGCTGGACCCACTTTGGGTTAGATCGCTGAACTCTGGAGAGGCCATTCTGAGGCTTCGTTGGGCCTCGACACAGGACGCTAGCTCTCCCTTGTTCCCCTCCGGGAAGGGAACGTAGGGGTTGGGAGTAGGCTAGGTGACAGGATAGGTTAGCCGAACAAGGACAGTACAGGGGGTTAGGGGACGATTTATAGTGGGGAAGTAAAAAAAAAAAAATAATAAGTTGGGGCTAAATTGGGGTTTGACAAATTAAGGGAGTGGGTATAGACAGTGACAGGCAAAGGCGATAGGTTGGGAGGGAGACCGTAGAGTAGGTCCGAGCCCGCCTTCCGAGTGGCCAGCACCACCGCACTCCCTCCACCAACCTCCACTGAACGGCAAAGGCTGGCCAGCTTCATCTGCTGGCTGCGTTGCTGCAAGGCAAAGGCTGGCCCACTTCATCGACAGCTGCTGTGCTGCAAGGCCTGTGCCGGTTGGATTGTCTGCAGCTGCTGTGCTTCAAGGCCTGTGCCGGCCAGTTCATCTGCCGGCTGTGTTTGCTGCAGCGGCCTTGTTCTGCAGGCTGTGTTTGCCTGATCACCTTTGCCATGCCATGCCCACTGCCCCTGTTCACCAGCCCTGTTCAATTTTTGCTTTGCCCACCCCCCCCCCCCTGTTCATTGCCATGTGCGCCAGGATCAGAAAGCAACAGTTTGCAAGCTGCGAGAACTGCCCTGTTGGCAGCTACAACACGGGCCTGCAGTGGCGGCCCGTGCACCATGTTTGTGTCCATCCATCCATCCGTTGTGTTCATTGCGTGTGCCACTTGAGCTGGCACTTGACTGCGTTTGACCATGTGCCACTTGACCACTTGACCATGTGCCACTTGACTGCGTTTGTGCAGCCCATGCACAGTTTTTCACTGCGTTCAGTTTCAAAAGGGAAGGCCTTGGACTGCGTGTGAGCAGCCGGCCACGTTCCCTGTCACCTGCGTTATTTGAGCCAGAGACTGCATGTGAGCAGCCTGGCTCCCTGCTAACTGCTTTCTTTTTGCAGAGTCCATTGATCCTGGGCCATGGTTTAGTGTAAAATTTGTAAGTTAAGGTTAAGATGTACTGTACATATGAGTGCGCCCCCGGCATGTCTGTCTTAGCGCCGGCAATTTTATTTAAGTCGTCCGTGTGAGTGAGTTTGTTTCGGTAGTTACTCAGCCCTCAGGTTATTTATTTTGGGGACACGAATACCATGAATGTCGCACTCAGGGATCCATAGGTAAAATGTACTAGGGGAAAACTACACATGATGGCACACGAAAATTTGACGACTCGGGACGAGTCTGTAAAAAGTGGAGGGGGTAGTGTTGTGGTTGACGAAATTCGCAAACCACCATTCAGGTCCCTGAGGTGAGATATCTCTGTAAGTATATGTGTAGTTAGGCCCAAACCCATTGTTTAGAGGGAATAAATGTCATTCATTCGGGCTGCGACCCTTCTAGATAGCCGTTTTTCTTTTACTATCTTTATTTTGGACCAGCCGCCATTACTACCACCACAACCACCACCAACCACGTCTCAATAGCCATCACACAACAACCACCAACCGCAACGCCGCTTCACAACAACAGCCACGACCCTTGCCGTCACATCTCGCTCTCACAACCATCGCATCACCGCCATTCCCGCGCCGCTTGTGGGCGCCGATCCTGGACTCGTGCAGGGCGCGCACCGAGCAGCGGGTGCAAAAACACCAGCCTTTCCGAAGAAATCGGATCAAAAACGATTCACGCCCACTTCTGTTCCGTCCTATCGGCGAACGTGGGGCGATTTGGCCCCGCCTCCAGGTGCGTCGGAGTATAATCGCGATATGCAGATTCGCGGATCAAAAAGCATTCACGCCCACTTTTCCTCTGTCCAATGGGGAGCCAGCCAGAGGTAAAGGGTCGAAGGTGAAGGAGCGAAGCCGCGGGGGCTATAAAGGGCCGCGTTCGCTCGCCAAAAAGGCAGTGGAGTTGGAAGGAGTCAGTCAAGGAGAGTGGAGTTGGAAGGAGTCAGTCAAGGAGAGTTGAGTTGGGAAGAGTCGGAGTAGTTGAGTTGGAAAGGGGAGTTGGAAAGAGTCATTCAAGGAGAGGGGAGAAGAGAAGAGTCGGAGAAAGCAGTTGGACGGAGCTGTGGAGAGTGGGAGAGTTGGAGAGGTGGCGGCGGCGAAGGCAGTCGAGAGGGCGCTCGTGTCAGAGTCGGGGAGCTGCGGAGAGGGGAGGCCGATAACGCGACCGAGGTCGCGGGGGAGACGCTCGTCACGGGACCCGAGCCAGCGAGATATCCTCATCCCCCCCGAGCATCAACAACCCCCTCCTGTTTCCCCCCCACGCTGAGATAGTGTGAGAAGGGGGCCCCGTTCCCACCCCATTCCAGACACTGTCCGCGAGGCCCGCGGAGTCGGGGCGCCACCGCCATTTTGCGGCTCATCACCAGACGGGTAGGCTCGACGCGGTCTCGGCCCCAGGCCCGTCTGCCCCCTCATAGTGGAGGGTGGTCCCTTTTTCTTTTGCTTTGAGTATATGTGTTGTCGGCGCCGTCTGTGAAGTAAAACTGTATAAGTGTTGCCGTGTGCTCGGTAGTCGGTGGTAGATCTGCATTGTGTTTCACTTTTACATTTGCTTTTTGTGCATTATTGTGGTGTTTCTTCTTTTACATTTGCTTTTGGTGTATAATTGTATATGTGTGCTATCCGTGTGCCATCGCGAAATAAATGTGCTTTATGTTGAACTGTTTTTCCCGTTTCGCTTCGTCTTTTCCTTTATTGAATCTCCATCTTACTTCACGTAAAGGGTTGGTCGTGGGCTAAAACGCCCGATAATTAATCGAACCGTCGGGGTTGACGATAACACCGCTCGGTTATCCCGATAGTACGGAACGGGTCGCTTAAAGTGGCCCGTGTCCGAAGTCGACCTGCGGCGAGGTGCGATCGCCCGGTCTACCCTCCGTGTGGGTACTTAGATAGGTCGAATTTGGCGAGCAACCCTATCCCACGCGGGGGGCCGATTGGCACGATCGTGGTGAGGCCGAAAGGCCCACCCGTGACTAGTTCCCGGCGTTAGTCCGAGAGGGTCACGACGGGATTGTCCGTCCGGTGGGCGACGTGCCGCGATTCGAGTTACGTGGCCGTTCGCACGCCGGCGGGCGCGAATCCGCAACAATATATATATATATATATATATATATATATATATATATATATATATATATATATATATATATATATATATATATATATATGTATTCATACTAAGAAAAAATATAAATCTAACATCATTAAGTATGAAAACACAATTTTGAATGCATCTCACATGAATAATTCCAAAGCACAAAAAAATTAATTTGTTTGGGTGTTTTCAATCTTAATTTCACAATAAAATAAAATAACTTCATTTTGCATAAATGTACATGTAAATATTTTCACAATGTAAACTTAGGCTGGGTTTCCAACCTACAACATTACAATTAACTATGCTGCAAATTCTTAATAATCAAGGACGTGGATGGCTGGCACAGCGTGTTGCTGTTGCTCGTTATTACACTAGTACGTGCCCGCCTGTACGTGCATGGCCGTACGTGCAAAAAAAACTTTTAAAAAACTGTCAAACAACCACACAGGTCATTCCTTCGCTCTCATAAACGATGACTGGATTGGGGCATTGTGTTTATCTATAAATGCGCAGAAGCAATCGAGAAATTATGCAAATACAGTAAGTCATCACGATCCGGAAGTCTGCACATTGTAACCCATAATGGGGAATGCGGTTGAGGATCTCTTCCCCATCGGCCACGCCTACGTAGTTGGTTTGGGAAACAAATGGCCATAACTTGGGAAGCACTTGTCCGATTAATATCAAACCTTGAAAAGGCACACACTCAGGTCCCCAGCAATATAACTGGCAAGTTTCAATGAGATCGGACCAGTGGTTGTCGAGAAACAGCCTCTACAGCCTCTACAGACACACACACACACACACACACACACACACACACACACACACACACACACACACACACACACACACACACACACATATACACACACACACACACACACACACACACACACACATTGCTGGAATTATACATAGATGAGGGCTTGTTCCTGCCCACACCTCCACACCGATCAGGGGCATATTTCAAATGTTGTGATATGGCAGTGTCCACAGCCACCTCCGTTGGTGTTGGCTGACTGGCCATGGTACTGTCTGAAAAATAATAAGAATTTCCACTTCGTATATATTTGGCTTTATGATCATCAAACAAGACTCGCAATGTGAATTACGCTCAAGTCATGCACATTATAAACTGTCATTTAGCAGAATTTATAACCTCTGACAACTTCAAAAAATTCAGGTTCCGGAAAGGTCTCTTCCCATTCTTTCCACACAAATTGTATGTGGACATCACAGCATTGGACATCATCCTTATTTTAGAAAATAAAAACAATTTACTACACCAGTGTCCGAAGCAGTTTGTAACAAGTTTTAAGTTCCACTGCCCTTAAAAAGCCTCAATTAATATTATTCTTTATAATATAAAGTTATGTTAATGTCTTTTGATTACCATTTTACCAAAAGAAAACAATTGTGCACCGAAAAACTTGAACAATTCCCTTATGGTTACAAACCACCACAATGAAGGCTTCATTGTTACAAGCGGCAGTTTGTCGGCAGCCAAAGGGTTAATATTTTTTATTCCAAAACTTCACATTTTTCGGCGAACAATAACTGAAAATTGTTTTCCTTTTGACTTTGGTTAGGCCTAATTCGTTAAAAGAGGACATAAAAAATAATATATTATAAAAATAATATAAATTGAGCCTTTTTTAAGGGCAGTGGAACTTTAAATTTGTTACATTGCGGAACAATGCGGTAATTCGTCGGACCCGAACGGCCGAAGCATTATCCACACCAGAAAAATATTTTAAAAAGTTCTGAACCAATTGAACTTGTCCAAAGTAATTTTTACAGAGTTCCCTTTTTGCCACAGATCAGTGTTTTTTTTCACGAGGCCCGCAGAAAAATGAATTCATTAATTATTGACCGTCGATTTCTCCACACGATCAGGGCCATGTCAGCGACAGCTAAACGTGATAAACGAACGATGAAATTGGGTGTTAGAGGATTCGATCATCAGATGCACGTTCGAGTCCAAGGCTCGAACCACGATCGAGGGTCCTGAAGGTCTCGGGAGAGTTTCCATTGAATGTAACGAAAAAGATTCCATCACACCAGTAACAGGAACACATCATGGATTCTGTGATCTTAAAAACGTCCAAAAACAAAAGCAAAGACATAAAATCGATTTATAATATTATACTTACCAAAAATGATCACGACGGAAGATAATTTTAACTCAAAAAGCTAGTCTTCTGCAGATTAAAGCGGATTGTCTGTCACACAGAAACAGCTGAAAGTTCACAAGTTTAACCAAACCTTGCAAATGGCGGCTCGTGATGCGGAAATAGCAATTAGCCAATCAGATCTCTCCTCCGGTGAAAGGCAGACACAACCACACACGTCACGAGGTGGAAAAGCAGTCACCATGGCAACACACGAGGCAGAAAAACAGTTTTAGATAATCGCGCTGCGGCTGTACCGCGTCGTGATCTGGTTGTACAACCAAGCGGCCGATTCCCGACGTCGTGAATCTTTAATCCTGACGTCGTGTGTCTGCTGGGTTATTTCTAACCTATGAGTAACGTGCTTTGAACCTATGGGTGAAGTATCTCCAACGCACATTGACGTATGTGGACGTATTTGACGTCTTCCGGACGACCACAGAACTTACTGAATATGTTTCTAATTTACAGCTACCGTATAATGGCGTATTGGCAGCGTTTAGGGGAATTGGTATATAAATATAGGGTTCACACAGGAGGAACCCGTCAGTGTTTCAGACTCCGTGGTAAGTACATGTCCATGTGATGGGAGACAGGGAGGATCCGGCAAGGCTGAGACGACAATACCTACTTGCTGTCCTCCAACACCAACAAGACCTCATGGATTTGACACTGTACCAGTTGCGTGCCGATAGCACCATGAGAAGAAGAGTTGAACAGAGGACAAGGAACTGGGTGAGACCATGGATCGGGAGGTGACGGCAGTTTGGCACATATGACCAGCTCATGGTGGAACTCCGGAACGAGGATGAAGCAGCCTTCACCAACTTTCTGCGTATGCCCCCAGCGATGTTCGACGAGCTGCTAGCCAGAGTAGGTCCAAGGATAACCATGAAGTACACCTTCTACAGGGATCCGCTTGAGCCTGGCATGAGGCTGGCACTGACTTTGCGTCACCTTGCCTCTGGCAACAAGCATGCCTCCATGAAGTTCGGATGGAGGGTCCCTCATAACACCCAGTCCCTAGTGGTCAGACAAGTCTGTCAAGCCATTATTGACGAGTACGTGGATGAGGTGCTGGTTTGCCAAAGTACTCCTGATGATTGGCGCGCCATAGGTGACAAGTTCTTCCAAAGATTGAACTTTACTCATACATGTGGGGCACTTGACGGGAAGCACGTGGCCTGCCACTGTCCTCCAAAGAGTGGGTCCCAATACTTCAACTATAAAGGATTCTACTCTGTGTTCTGATGGCGCTTGTGGATGCTGACTGCAAAATCATTTTGGCAGATGTCGGCGGTACTGGATCAGCATCAGATGCGCAGATATTCAATGACTCTGAGCTGAAGGTATGCACTGAAGACAGTACCCTTGGTTTCCCTGACCCTGATCCTCTTCCAAACGACAACCAGGACGTACCTTACTTCTTCGTCGGTGACGATTCCTTTGCCTTACAACCAACTATGATGAAGCCATACAGCCTCCGGGGAATGACGAATGAGCAACGCATCTTCAACTACAGGCTTAGCCGAGCAAGGCGGGTAGTAGAAAATGCATTCGGCATCCTGGCAAACAGATTCCAGGTTCTGCAAAGTCCCATGCAGCATCACCCTCCACTATCAAGCTCATTGTCAAAGCATGCATGATCCTGCACAACCTCATGATGACCAGGTAATTCATGTTTACAAAGCATATATTATACACTATACATTGCAATTTCACTTTTAGCCTGTGCTTATCAAAATTATATGTTTTACCTTAAATGTTATATGTATCATTACGTTACTTTTTAATGTACAGCGCATTAGAATGTTTGTTTTTATTATAGGTGCGCTTTATAAATAAATAAAATTCAAATCCCAGGTACCAAGGACGACAGAACCAGCAACTTGACCGGGCAGAGAATGAGAAACGCGACCTTGTTCCAGGAGCTTGGCGAGAGGGACATCACTTGGAGGATACACAGACAGCTTCTGGCAACAACACTGCCTCCAAGGAAGGAAAGAAACAGAGGAATCTCCTCAAGCACTGGGTTAACTCCCCTGCTGGCGCAGTTCCGTGGCAAGATAGGATGATTTAGATATTTGTATTACTGCAATGTTCAGGCAATAAAGGACCTCAGAGGCAGTAACATTGCTCTTGAAATGAACATCGTTTCATTGATTTATTACAAAGGATAAGGCCATAATTTATTGGCCGCTCGATGAGCACCCTTATTGTGGACTGCACCAAAAAAACAATACGTCCGAAACTGGACCTCCGAGGGACCTGTTTTTTTATGTGCCCAAGGAGAATGTGTTACAGCATCATATTAAAAAAGGACAAATGTGTCCAAGAACAGCATCCGAAAGGTTTTCTCATCTAAAAAAAAATAACAAAATAAAAAAACAACAACAACAAAAGCTTCCAATATTTCGTCACGTGACTTGATTAAGCCAATAGCGAGACCCGTCATACTGTATTTACGTATTTACGGAAAATATAGTGTATTTTAGAAAAAAATAATGTATTTACGGAATGACAATCCATTACATGGAATAATCTTTAAATAGTAACGTGACGTTTTCGAAACTTGAAAACAAATGTCCGAATATATTTAAAAGTTCATGATAGACGCTCTCAAAAAGCACCCTCAATGGGAGGATGTGTACAAGTGTTTAGTATTTAAGGAGATCCGGATCGTGTATATAAAAGAGCCGAGTCCTCATATAAAGGTTTTGTCTGCACAAGAAGAAGAAGAAAAAAGAAGAAGAACAACTCTCTTTTTAGAGCAGTGTTCGCAACATGAGACGCTGCTAAAAATTAAATCTTCAGCGAATAGATACATGTGATTATCACGGCCGCGAATATGGCGTGAAACAGTTCCGTGAGGGTATTTTAGCTCTGCCCCCAAAGGGAGGGCTACCTGTTTGGTGAGGCGCATTGCTAAAACACCCTGACCCCCAGGTCCAGTCTCTCCCGAACTCCAAGCCACCCCCACCAAAACGCATACCATACGTTTTGGCCCGATAAGGCCATTTGAAGTCGCTTGCCACATAAATTTGATGACCAGGCCTGCCATTTGCCTGAAATTTCGCAAGGCGGGTTTCTCGGTGCAAACGAAGAGGGCTGTGATAATCATATTTATTGTGCTGAATTGATTGATAGCAAGTACATGAATATTGGCTCGTCGTGTCGGCCAGCTTTCCATCTGGAGCGAGCAGCCATGTCGCCTTACGGCTTGTTGTTGTTTATGAATTAAATATTTAAAAAAATAACATCAACAAACATCGAGTTTGCTCAGCTTTGATTCAGTGCTCTGAAAAATAATGGAACAAAACACTGGTCAAAGGTCGATAAAAAATGCCACAAACATGGCCAAAACAATGTCTCTGCAAATGTGGAGAAGTACACAACCAAGCTGTCACTGTACGTAGTTCTTCTCTGTGGTGGAGGTGTCTTCAGCTACCCACACAGGGTGCTTGCAGAAATAGGATCGCTGGACAGGTTGAGCATTCCTGAGAACCCAGAGATGTTGAAGAGACTTTGACTGCTGGTGTCAAAGGCGCTTGGGCTCTGGATCGGTACCTGCTCAGCCGAGCCAAAAACAGCAGATGCAGAGGCGGAGGTTGGCTGCAACCCATGTTGAGGGGGAGGAGGCATCATCGACTGGCACTGTGGCTGCTGCATGTGAGGGTCCACATGCACAGTTGTCTGTGAGCCCCAGGATGACGCAGGCGGTGCCTTTTGTCTGAAAATTTGGCGAGGTGGCTGGTGCATAGCTGGTGCCATACATGTTCGCACCGAAGCAGGAGCAGGGACGGTGTGGACTGTGGGAGGTTCTTCCTCATCACTGTCATAGTCCAATAGCTCACTGAGGATTGGGGTGAAGCGTGACCTTGCCATCCGGAGCCTGCGTTTGGACAGGCTGAGCAGGATGTCACACATGCAGTTGGCGAAGGCTACGCCGGCTGTGATGGGCTGAGGCTTTGCAAGAACTTTGAAGAGCTCCCCAGACTCGTGCACCCTCTTCTCGAGTGACTGCAGCAACTGGTCATCTTCGCGGCCACGCTTCCCCTTGCCCTGTGCGGATGAATATGGGACAGGGGAGGGCGTGCTGTCCTCATAAACCATGAGCGCCGCACAGGCAGCCTCGGCAGCCTCGAGGTCCCCGCTGTGTGCTGCAATGGTTTCCTTTACCTGCAATTATGACAATTGATGAGTAAATTACAAGGCAAAAATAAGAGGCAAATTCAATGATTTGTATTAATCAATGATTAATTTGCTTAGAGATCTGTAGTACAGTCAAGCTAAAATAAATAAATATTAGTATTGATATTAATATGTGTTTGCACTTACACTTTTGACGGGCTCAGCACGATGGCGGACCACAGTCTTGAGGTAGCCGAAGTTTGCCTTCACCCACTGCTCCCTCTCTGTCATCTCCGGGGCGCCGTCATCGCTCTTGTTCTTGTCCAGATGGGTGTGGGTGTCTCGCAGAGACTTGCACCACCCTTGAAGATGCTCGACAGGCCTCGCCATGGCCTTGCCTTGATCCTCCCAGAGCTTTGCCTTCTTGTCCACCCTCCGGTCGTCCGTCTTCTTGATGTCCCAGATGCATGGGTTGTTGCGAAGGAAATCGCACATGAGCTGTTCCTCTTTGAAATCGAGACATGATTGTGTCTTCTTGGCCCTCTTCTTCGCAAGGGTTGGCTGAGAGGAGGCTGAGGCCTCGCACGCAGCTATCGATGCCCCCGACGGTGTCCGAGAGGCGTTGGAGCTGTCATCCTCTCCGTCAGAATGTGTCCGTGGTGGAGAGGGTTTTGGTAATGATGGATCCTCCTTGGTCCGCGTCCAGGGACACGGCCAGGAGACTTCTTGCCAGTATTCTTTGAAGTTTTCCTCGGCATGACGATGATGTTGATAGTTCGATGTCTTGCTTGGTTATGATTAAAATGTTCGAGCGCCAGCGTCCATTTTAAATAGTCGAGCAGCAGCGATTTAAATCGTTTGAGCGTCTCTGAATAGCCTACGCCACGTGATCGTCGACGATACTTTGCCGAACGCTCTGCATACGTTAGTCTCTCATTGGGCATACGTTCTGAACGCCGACAACACGCGAAGCATTCGTTTGTATAAGTGATCTGTAAGTTATCGAAACGTTCTGTGTACGTTCGTCAGACATTATGCATTTATCCAACTCGTTATGAATTCGCCAAAAACATGAAAAAAACATCAACACTTCAACGTAAAAAATAAAATTAAAAAAAATAAAAATACCAAGGAGTCTGGAACACTGACGGGTTATCCTGTGAAGCCCATTTTTATATACCAATTCCCCGCAACGCTGGCAATACGCCATTATACGGTAGCTGTAAGTTAGAAACACGTTCAGTAAGTTCTGTGGTGGTCTGGAAGACGTCAATCAAATACGTCTACATACGTCAATGTGCGTTGGAGATACGTCACACATGGGTTCAAAGCACGTTACTCATAGGTTCAAAGCACGTTACTCATAGGTTCAAAGCACGTTACTCATCGGTAAAAAAAATTAAGTTTCGGGTATCCTAAACATTACCTTGACGTGTTTCGACTGATGAGTAACGTTCAAGTAACGTGTGTCGACGTGTGTCAACGATCGCGTAGCGTGCCGACAACTTATGCCAGCATATGCGGAACGTGTGTCATACATCGAGAACGTCGAGAAATTTTCAACATGCTGAAAATTTGTCGACATATGCTAGCGTACGACGACGTATGTGAGCGTACTTTGACGTATACCAGCGTGCTCTTAACGTATACAAAACTTACCCATGACGTATTCGACATGTGCCAGCTTGGTTCGGCAAATTTTTCAGACGTCGGCATACGCTGGCTAAAACGTCAAGGTGTGACAGGGCCTTAAGGGTGGACAAGGAGGCCGATGTACGAGTATTCTGTGAGGGGGTAGAGCATCACCTGTGGTCAAGTGATTCTCATCCTGCTTACAAGGGAATTCGCGCATTGCGTTCATTCAAGCCCATCCCTCGGTGTACTGCAGTTAGAGCAGGGGGTGGTTGGCTCTTGACAGATGAGTCCGAAGTGAAGGCCTGCTGGCCAGTGACTTTGAGTGGGTCTACCAGGCTGATCCACCAGCTATCGAGTTGGGTGTCAGAGGTGTTCCGACCTCTATTGCTGACCCTCCAATCAACTGTGGTCCACCTTCGTTTGTGGAAACACAGGCTGCGGTGAACCGCTTGAAATGGGGTCAAGCTCCTGGGATTTGTGGCATCCATGCTGAACTTCTCAACGCTGGTGGAAATGCTGTACTCGTGTCATTGCATGCAGTTCTGTGCTCTGCCTGGAACACAGGCATCACCCCCAACTGACTGGAAGAGGGGCCTTGTTGTCCATCTCTGGAAATGGAAGGGTGATCGCCAAGACTGCAACTACCGAGGGGTGATGCTCTCTCAGTGCCAGGCAAGGTCTGTGCTGGGATAATTCTGGAGAGGGTTTGCCACCATCTGCTTGATCACCAGCGTCCAGAGCAGTCAGACTTTACACTAAAAAGATCAACGATTGACCATATCCTTGTTCTTTGGGTCCTCACAGAATGCAGATGGCAGTTTCGGCAGGAGCTGCTTGCAGTCCATGTGGATGCTTACAAAGTGTTTGATTCAGTGAATCGGGATTCCCTCTGGAGGATTATTGGTCTTCGTGAGGTGCCACCAAAACTGATCAATCTGATGTCTGAACAAAACTCTGGCACTGAGAATGCTGTGAGATGTGGTGGTACCATCTCTCACTTATTTCTAGTTGTTACTGGAGTTCGTCAGGGGTGTGTACTGCCCTAACACTTTTCAGTACTTTTCTGGACTAGATTCTGGGGAGGATGTCAGAGAGATCAAGCTGCTGTGCATCGTTTGGGAATGTCAAGATCTCTGACCTTAATTTCGCAGATAAGACTTGCGGATTTCACAGATTGTTGAGATTCTGGATATCTTTTTGGGGGCCCTTAAGGTTCTAAATGAGGAGTGAGACGCGCTGGGATTACGAGTTTCCTGGGTCAAAACAAAGATCCAGGCTTTCAATGACATCTTGGTTGCTGCTATCCCGTCTGTACCTGTTTGTGGCTAGGATGTTGAGGTCACGGAGAGATTCATTTCCCTTGGCAGTGATATTCATGTCTCTGCTGGCTGTGAGCCAGAGGTCAACAGACATCTCGGTCGGGCCTGGGGAGTCATGGATTCACTGGATCATGGGGTGTGGCACTCCCGGTGGCTGTGTGGGAGGACGAAAGGCTGAGTCTTCAGTTCCTTGGTGCTTCCATTCTTGCTCTATGGACGTGAGACTTGGACTCTGCCCAGGGATCTGAGATGGAGACTTAAGTCATTTGGCACAAGGTCTCTTCGGATAATCCTTGGCCATCGCTGCTCGGACTTTGCGTCCAACGAGCGTTTGCTGAGAGAGACTCAAATGAGATTTGTTTCCTGCATCGTCTGTGAGCATCAGCTGTGGCTATATGGACATGTGGCTCGTTTTCCTGACGCTGATCCTGCTCACCAGAGTCTCTCAGTGAGGGAGCCTCGTGAGTGGTGGAGGCCAATGCTACACCCCTCAAATCTCTTTGCATAGCCTCCCTTGACCTTAATCCTTGTCTTCCTCTGCATCTTTTTCCTCTAATTGGCTCATTCCATGCTTTCTTGATTTGTTCTTCATCCTTTTTCCTCATCACATGTCCAAACCACCACAACCTCGTTTCTCTAATCTTTTCCATGATACAACTCCTGATTTCTTGTGTATCTCCTCAATCCACAACCACTCTCTCAGTGATACTCAAATAATCCACTGAAGCATTCTAATCTCTGTCCTCTCCAGTAACTCCTCTTCCCTTTTTCTCAAAGCCCATGTTTCTGCACCATACATTATAACCATTCTAATCACTGGCTTGTAGATTTAAACCTTCAATTGCAGACGACTCCACCAGCCTTCGATTTTGTCCATGCTGCCTTCACTGTATCCTGGATTTCTGATTCACAACCTCCACCTTCCTTTTGCACTGAGCCAAGGTATTTGAATTTCTCCACTTGTGTCAGCTGTCCACCCCTTATCTACAATCTTGACCCTCTCTATATCAGTCTTACCACACACTATTACTTCTGTCTTTCTTGCATTAACTTTTAACCCCTGCCTCTCAAAGCTCCCTTGACATTCCAGCACTCTTCTCTGCAGCTGTTCCTTTGACTCTGCTGTTAATGTCATGATAAAGTCATCATTTAACACATCAATCAGTTTCAAAAAGGAAGAGATTTAGTGCAGAATCATGGTGGAGACGAACCTTCACTCTAAAATATTGTGAGTCCCCATTCATTGTGCTGATCATAGGGTTGGCTCCCACATACATTTCCTTCACGATCTTAACAATCTGCTCTGGCACACCCTTTTTTCTAAAGGACTAATACTCTTGGAGTTATATCATATGCCTTCTCTATATCTACGAATTTCCAGTACAGATTCTCAATTTCTTCCAGCATCTTTTCCTGAATCTGTCTCGTGAAGAAAAATCGCATTCACTGTTCCCCTTCCTTGCATGAATCCATTCTGCATCTCATCTATGTTCACAATCTTCCTAAGTCTTAGGACCTATCCTTTGGTCCTAAAGATCCTATCCAGTATGTTCATGGCATGCTCCATCAATTTGATCCCTCTGTAATTAACACGGTCTAAGATCTCCCCTTTCTAGTTGAAAATTGGGATTTTTTCAATCATCCTTCAATCATCAGGTATCTTCTCCTGACTCCACACTTTCCAAATCAACTCTACCTTCCACTTAGCCCCCTCAGTTCCTCGCGCTTTCACAAACTTGACCGCAACTTCAGGTGGTCCACAGGCTTTCCCTCTTTTCATTTTGGCATGTGCGTTTTAACCTTCTCTGCTTGAACCTCCTTCACATGTCCCTCAGTTTTCCATGCCTGTCTGTCATTTTACAAATTTAGTAATCTTTCAAAGAGCTCTTTCCACCTTCTCTAAATTTCCTCTTCTTCATGTTGTATTTGACTTGCATCGTATTTTGTTGCACACCCTCCACCTCCTCCTCCCCACCCTAAGTCCTGGTATAACTTCTGCCTTGCTCTTGATATTGTTCCGTGTCGACCTCGAGGTGCCACAACAAATGCACCGTAACCCGAAGGCCGTAGGGCGTCATGGCAGAATGGAAATTAAAACATTGATGTGCCCTTAGTGTTGTTTTAAAAGTGAAACCAACATATGACAGGAGACAGCAGAGTAACTTTATCAGAAATATTTATTAATCCCTCATGTCTACTTTAAGCACAACAATATAAATTAAATGTAACAATTAATGACTTTCCTAAGAATCCTCAAATTAAACAAGTGCAAACGTTACTAACAGCAATGCAGCTATATGTAAACTCACGACTCCCAATTGGCAACTTGGTTGACTCTAGCAGTTCGCACATTAAACTCCAGCAGGTTATTAATGGGTGAAAGTTCGGCTGTGAGCCCTGTTGGAAGAATCAAAGTACGGCAGGTGTGCACAAGTGATGAAGCCGACACAGGTAGTCATTCTATCACGTACAACATGTCCTCAGAAGGTGAATCGCCAAGGCACAGAGAAGAACCCGAGTCAGCCGTTACAGCTGCACCACAAATAATGAAGATGGGAACTCTAAACTGAAAAGGACAAAGTGTTTGAAGAACAGGAGAGCTTGGAGGGACGAATAAGCTCCGAGAGTAAGCAATGGTCAACACGCCGAGTGCCTTCTCAAAATGACACATAACTCACCCAAAATGGTGCCAATGAGGGAATACAAAGAGCAGAGATTTATATATCGTCGCCAAGATAACAAGTGAACTGCAATGTCCGACAGACAGGTCCAATTAATAGTTGAGGGAGTTCAGCAAAGAATACCTCAAAGGGTAGACGTACAAAGATAAGCTGAATCTCCTCCCCGGACCCGCACACTGTGTGTAAAAGTTTAGCAGCCGTGGCAAAGAAATTGATAGGTCATTAAACCTTCACAGGTTCGCTTCCGAAGACTCCCGATCCCTCCTTCACTGTGACATCAATTTTAAAACACCTGTTTTCTCTCCTTTGTCCTTCCCTGTGCACCTCACGTCAGCTTCCATGCAGCTGGAGTTGGATGAGAAATTGAAGGATTATACAACGATCAATACTGTACACATCATGGTCTCTACTGCGACAAATGTCTAATATTTGTTATGTCGTCTGCCTCAGATATTTTCAGGACTTTCTCGAAAACGTGCTGAAGTCAATTCCTTTTGTGGCCGTTTGACTGGATGATGTACTTTTGTCTGGTAAAGATGAAGCAGATCACTTGTCCCACCTTCAGGAAATGTTCTGGTGGTTGAGGCCAGCAGGGATTCATCTGAACAAGGCCAAATGTGCCTTTTTGGCTGATTCAGTTGTGTATTGGGTTTCTTGCTTTGATGTGACCAGCAAATGGCCGATGCAACAGACCATCCAGTCCATTGTGGAGGCACCGGCCGGCACCTCAGAATTTATCGCAGTTCATAAGTTTCCTTGGAATGTTGAATTATTACCATTGGTTCTTGCCAAGTGTTGCCACTGTTCTTCATGGTTCTTAATGGACGTATGGTTGCAATCCATACTGAGCACAAACAAGCCTTTGCTTCGGTTGTTCGGAGAAAACAAGCCTGTACCACAGTTGACTTCACTGAGGGTTATCTGTTGATGTATTACTCTCAGTGCACATTGGTATACTTTGAGGTTCAAACCTGATAAGGCTAATGGTAATTGTGAAGCTTTAAGTCGTTTACCCCTCCCAGAGAAGGCTACCAGATGCCCCAGGGAAGGTTAACGGCAGTTGATGGACAATCTTTCAGAACCAATCACAGCATCACAAATATGAGACTGGACTGAATTGGACACCTGGTTGTGTCAGGTGTATCGTTATGTCCAGATGGGTTGGCCAGATAAATTACCATTTAAGGAGTTGTTACCATTTTTCTGCAGAAGAACAGAGCTAAGCATTGACACAAAAGGGGAGTGTGTTATGTAAGAAAATGGGATGATTCTACCCAAACCAGGTCGGGCTCGGTTGTCGGAGGAATTACATGAGACTCATCCTGGAGTGGGACGCATGAAAGGGATAGGGGCTCTCAGTTATTTCTGGTGGCCAAATTTGTGAAAGGACATCGACGGTGTTGTACATCTGTGTAATGCTTGTCAAATGAATACAAAGAATCCTCCTACCACTATATTGCATTCTTCGGAATTACCTGCCAAACCTGGGCAGAGATGGCGTGTAGATTATGCAGATCCATTTATGGTATGAATGCTTTTGTCACAGGAGATGCTCTCTCTAAATTTGTAGTGATTCGGAATGTGACCTCAAATTCAACATCAACAAAAGCAACTGCCTTCCTTCCTGAAAGTCCCTGTCGTGTCCATCTTGTATACCCCGTGTACCCTGCCCCATCCCTCTCACCTCTACTAATCTCCTCATGTCCCTCTTCCCCACTGTTTTGTCCTTCCCTCTCCCACCCCTCTTGCGCCCCCCCTACCCTTTTTGTTCACCTCCGCCATCTTCGAAGATGGATGAAGGTTAATGTTTTCACCCCTTTCTGTTTGTTTGTTTGTTTGTTTGTGATCAGTATTACGGAAAAACTCCTCGACGGATTTCTACGAAACTTGGTGGGGGGTAGGTATGGTCCAAGGATCATGCCATTAAATTTTAGACTTGGTCCCCCCCCCCAAAAAAAAATTGTTCGAGAAAAAAAAATATTTTTTTTTGCATTTTTACATGTTTTAAGTGATTTCCAACCCCCCCCAAAACTTTTTTTACCCCCCCCCAAAAAAAGGAAAAAATATTTTTTTGCATTTCCACATGTTTTCAGTGATTTCCAACCCCCCCTCCAAAAAAAAATTGTTAGAGAAAAAAAATTTACAACTTTTTTTTCAACAAAATTTCGATTTTTTTTGGCATTTTTACATGTTTTAAGTGATTTCCAACCCCCCCCCCCAAAAAAAAAATGTTGGAGAAATGAACTATAACTCTGTCAGCACTGTTGACATATTTTATGAATAAGATATAAGGTTCACTTGAGTGACCCAGCAGTATTGGCGGCGAAGGTTTTGCACTCTCCCGAGTGCTCCCCCTCTCGTTCGTTGTGTGTTCGCTCTCATACTTGCCTCGACAATGCATACAAAAAACAACAACTGTTAATTGCCCCATGGATGTGTTCAAAACTCATGGGTTAGTTGAACATTTGGTATCAGACAATGACACCTGTTTTATGCCTGCTGATTTCAGGACTGTGGCGTATCCGAAGGATTGCGGGGTGAAAGGCCAGACACCACATAAGTCGAAGCTCCACGTTTATTACCTCGGGAGGCGCACACTGCGCATGTGCGTGGCGGCAGCTTCACAGAACATGACAGCATTTCCCCCCAAATAAAATCTTGCACAACATTATTCCCCCAACAACACATACAACAGTGCAAGGTGCAATCATAAATTCAACCGCTCCGGTTACTTGCATGTGCGAGCAACGCGTCGCAAGATGGGCGACTGTTCTTGTGGAGCACTGACAGTGGCAGCCTCAAGAGGAGATGGAGGAAGGAGGAGGAGCAGGCTCCAACAAATCACTATCGGTCTCAGACTCAGTGGGCAAAGGCACTTGGCTCACAATCGGAACAGACACCAGGGAATCACCCTCAAAGGGCTGAATATAGTTTGGAGGATTGGGGTCACAATGCCTCAGGCGGAGCTGGTCAATATGTTTACGTACTGTTTGTCCATTGGACAGTTCCACAACAAATAAAGAGTTGCCGATTCGATTTATAACACGACCAGTGATCCATTTAGATCCACAGCCGGGATTCAGCACAAAAACGGGATCGAACACATTGATGGCACATGGAACTGAGGTCCTGTCATGGTCCCACTTTTGTTTAAACTGGTGGTCCACCACCCTGGACGAATCATTCGAATGAATCAGGTCTAAGCGTGTCTTTCGCATTCGACCAAACTTCATTTATGCGGGTGTGCGTCCAGTGGTTGTGTGCAGACGTGTCCTATATGTAAACTAGAGGGGGAGCACTCGGGAGAGTGCAAAACCTCCGCCGCCAATACTGCTGGGTCACTCAAGTGAACCTTATATCTTATTCATCTTTCTCTCATTCCAGCAATCTGTGTTTGTGTCTGTGTGTGTGTGTGTGTGTGTGTGTGTGTGTGTGTGTGTGTGTGTGTGTGTGCGTGCGTGCGTGCGTGCGTGCGTGTGTGTGTGTGTGTGTGTGTGTGTGTGTGTGTGTGTGCGTGCGTGCGTGCGTGCGTGCGTGCGTGTGTGTGTGTGTGTGTGTGTGTGTGTGTGTGTGTGTGTGCGTGTGTGTGACCGCTATTTCTCGACAACCGCTGGTACAATCTAATTGAAACTTGCCAGGTATATTGCTGGGGACCTGAGGATGTGCCTTTACAAGGTTTGATATAAATCGTACAAGTGCTTCCCAAGTTATGGCCATTTATTTATCAAACCAATGGAAAGACACGTTGTTGCGTGGGCGTGGCCGATGGGGAATGGAAGCACAGCCACGTTCCCCATTACGGGTTACAACGTACGGGCTTCCGGAGAGTGATGACTTCGTGTATTCTAATAATTTCTCGATTTCTTATGCGCATTTATAGATAAACAGAATGGCCCAAGTTATGATCGTTTTCATATTAGACGGTGTCTAAATTTCGGGAACATCAGGGTGCTGGTATGCTCCGAACCAGGAAGTAAATTTTTTCTCTCTCTTCTCTTCTCTTTTTTTTTTTCCTTGCTACGACATTGCGAAAAGGTAAAATACGTTGGCGCTAATTGAATAAGTGGGTATTAAAAATAAATGGCGAATAATCGTAACTGCGAATAATATCGAACTTCCGGTCAAGCACGTACGGGCACGTCAGAGCGAAGAAACGGCCTGTGTGGTTTATTTATTTATTATTATTTTTTTTTTCTTATAATTTTTTTTTTTACAGGCACGTACGAGTTAAATATGATGTCAACAGTGATGACAGAGTTATAGTTCTTTTCTCTAACATTTTTTTTGGGGGGGGGTGGTGGTTGGAAATCACTTAAAACATGAAAAAATGCAAAAAAAAAAAATCGAAATTTTGTTGAAAAAAACTTGCAAAAAATTTTTTTCTCTAAATTTTTTGGAGGGGGTTGGAAATCACTTAAAACATGTAGAAATGCAAAAAAATCGAAATTTTGTTGAAAAAAAGTTGCAAAAATTTTTCTTTTTTGGGGGAGGTGGGGGTGACAATTTTTTGGGGTGGTTGGAAATCACTTAAAACATGTAAAAATGCAAAAAAAAAAAATTTTCTCTAAATTTTTTTTGGGGGGTGTAACAAGTTTTTTTGGGGGGTTGTAAATCACTTAAAACAAGTATAAATGCAAAAAAAAAAATCTTTTTTTGGGGGGGGTAACAATTTTTTTGGGGGGGTTGGAAATCACTTAAAACATGTAGAAATGAAAAAAAAAAATTCTCAAACAATTTTTTGGGGGGGGGGGTAACTTTTTTTGGGGGTCAGGTCAGGTCTGGGAGCATGTGCCAGAACAGCGCGTCGCTGCGTCCACTTTCCGCCGGTACTCCAGGCAGATGCCAGGCCCATCCCCATCTCCTTGAGATGATGGTCAACCTGCTGCAACCACGAGGCACGTGGTCGGCCCACTGGCCTCCTCCACTCATGAGACTCCCTCGCTGAGAGAATCTGGTGAGCCGGATCAGCGTCAGGAAAACGAGCCACATGTCCATACAGCCGCAACTGACGCTCACGCTCATTGGACACAAAATCCTACCAGCGATAGCCAAGGATTCTCCAAAGAGACCTGGTACCAAAGGAATGAAGTCTCCGTCTCAGATCCTTGGTCAGTGTCCAAGTCTCGCATCCATAGAGCAGGACTGGAAGTACCAAGGACCTGAAGACTTGGACTTTCGTCCTCCCGCACAGGTACCGACAGCGCCACACCCCATGATCCAGTGAATCCATGACTCCCCAGGCCCGACCCAGACGTCTATTGACCTCTGACTCACAGCCAGCAGAGACATGAATATCACTGCCAAGGTAAGTGAATCTCTCCACGAACTCAACATCCTCACCACAAACAGACACAGACAGGACAGCAGCATCCAAGATATCACCGAAAGCCTGGATCTTAGTTTTGACCCAAGAAACCCGTAATCCCAGCGGCTCCGACTCCTCATTCAGCACCTCGAGGGCCCCCAAAAGGATATCTAAAGTCTCCGCAAAGATGACTGCATCATCTGCAAAATCAAGGTCCGATATCTTGACATTCTCAAACGATGCACCGCAGCTTGATCTCTGCGACATCCTCCCTAAAATCCAGTCCATACAAGTGCTGAAAAGTGTGGGGGGCAGTACACACCCGTGACGAACTCCAGTAACAACTGGTAATAAGTCAGAGATGGTACCACCACACTTCACAGCACTCTCAGTACCAGAGTAGAGTTCAGACATCAGATCGATCAGTTTTGGTGGCACCCCACGAAGACCAAGAATCCTCCAGAGGACATCCCGATTCACTGAATCGAACTCTTTCCAGAGATCAACATAGGCTGCAAGCAGCCCCTGCCGAAACTCTCGTCTGCATTCGGTGAGGACACGAAGAGCAAGGATACGGTCAATCATTGACCTCTTTAGTGTAAAGCCTGACTGCTCTGGACGCTGGTGCTCAAGCAGATGGTGGTGAACCCTATCAAGAATTATCCGAGCAAAGACCTTGCCTGGCACTGAGAGCAGCGCCACCCCTCGGTAGTTGTTACAGTCTTGGCGATCACCCTTCCCTTTCCAGAGAGGAACAACAAGGCCCTCTTCCAATCAGTTGGGATGATGCCTGTGTTCCAGGCAGAGCACAAAACTGCATGCAACGACACGAGTGCAGCATTTCCACCAGCCTTGAGAAGTTCAGCATGGATGCCACAGATCCCTAGAGCTTTGCCCCGTTTCAACTGGTTCACTGCAGTCATGCAGGTAGTTGCGATCGACGCAGCTTTCGTCAGATCGAGATCGGGAACAACCAACAATTTCCAGAGGATCGTCGCCTTGTTGATGCCAAAAACGAAAACATCTCTCAACATCTCATCCAACGTGGCACCGAATTCACAATGTTCAGCCAATCTAAGAAGGTCAGCAACAAACTCGGACACCGACTGACCTTCCTTCCTCCCATGAGTGCAGAACTTGTACCGGGACACGATTTTTCCGGGTTTCGGCTTGTAGTGTCTGGCCACAATCTCGATCAGTTCATCGAAGTTCATTTGTCCTTCGGTTTATTGGGAGTAAGCAGATCCTTCATCAGGGCATATGTTGTTTTGCCACACACCGTGAGCAGAACGGCTCGGCGACGATCAGCATCTTCTGCCGCCGCCATCTTGTTACCGATGAAGTATTGTCCAAATCGATCAGCAAAGTCTTCCCAGTCCTCATCCGGCTGGTACTCCACCAGAATCCCCACGGACGCCACAGTGAGCAATGCCGACTTGGCAAAGCACTAAACCAGTCGCCAGTTGTGGCGTATCCGAAGGATTGCGAGGTGAAAGGCCAGACACCACAAAAGTCGAAGCTCCACGTTAATTACCCAGGGAGGCGCACACTGCGCATGTGCGTGGCGGGAGCTTCACAGAACATGACAGTGAACTAACCAACCCTTGCGCAATACTCTCCATAATCCGGGGCTAAGCCCTCGGGTACCCACTGTGATGTTTAACAGGGGAAGATTAAACCCCAACCAATTGCCTTCCAGAGCATCATCTCACCAGGATTTGGTTTGCATTGGAGGATATATTACGATTACCTGTCTTTATTGCTGCAGTTAATTACTTTTGAATAAACTTTCATAAAACGGATTTCAGCTTTTGAAATTATCCACATCCCATGTACTCCTGGCTCTGGGGTGGGGGGGGGGGGGTGTACATGACTCTTTTAGAGAGTGACCCTAATTTTTTTTTGTTCTATATGCCAAGACCTTCAAAAGGGTTTGGATAAAACCTCCAGATCAAGTACGTTTTCTCTGTAGGGTCCATCTTGGACTCGCAGTTGGCTAACAGCAAACCAGAATTGAACCAAAATGCCCATATTGGGTTTAGATGGAATAAATAATTATTAAGCACCCATAAATTATTAATTTTGATTTACTTCAATTTGTTATGCATTGCTCAACACATTTTAGCATGATTTATTCTCTTAAAACTTGGTTCACAGGAGAAAATGACCATATTTTATGTAATTTTTGTCAAAAATAGTCAAAAATAGCTTTCAACTTGAAAGTAGCTCAAAGTTTGATGGTCTCTGAATGACGTCATATTGTAAGTCGAGCAATAAAATTTGGCCAAAAGTTTCATTGTTGAGTTCTCTGAGCAATTCAATTTTCATATTCTCACAATGGGACTATGTGTGATGACCACACATAGTCAGTATGTCATAGCTCAGTATGTCAGAACTCATTGTAAACCAAAGTCACCCCTACCCCCAAATGGCCACTTTTGCGGTATTTCATCAAATGATGATATCTCCCAAATTAAATGCCATGGAAAGTTGATTTTGTTATACTAAATATAGGTTATTGACACCAAGGAATTCATTGGGAACATTTTTGTATTTTTTTAGCTGATCTTTTTGGCATAATCCCAAGATCCAGGACCTTGTCTCAGTTTTAGTTTCCCTTTGTGTGGTATACCATCAGTATGGACGTTGTGACTATGTGTTTCACATGTACTCTGAAGATCCCTCAGTGAAGGACATTGAGAGAATGAGGCGATGTGATACTCTTCCAATTGAGCACAGTTCTATTGAACCAGGAACACCTCCACCAAAAAAGATGGAAACTTTCTGGCACTCAAACATCAACAATCTTCTTTTGGAGAAGTGCATCTATTGTCATCTTCGAGGAAATGCTCCTGAAACTCGTCAATACCCCACTGTGGTTAGCCAGGTAACTAAAGAAGATGATAATTGGCAGTGTGTCATGGCTCACAAAGGTGAAGAAAATGTGATGGCCCATCTTCAATCGTCTTTCGAAGAAGCTGACTTCCGTATACCTCTTCATGTCTTGGACTCACTAAAGGCAGGACACAAAGTATGTGTTGTCATCTCAAATGACACTGATGTCATTGTTGCCCTGCTCGACCACATACCAGTCTTCCAGCAGCACAACCTTGAGCAGCTGTGGGTGTGAGCTGGAGTGGGCGACACCACTCGGTATGTGCCTCTTCATACCTTGTTCCAGCGTGTTGGTCATCAGCTCTGTGCAGTACTACCAGCTGTGCATAGCCTTACAGGGTGTGACATCACAAGTAGAATTGGATCAAAGAAGGCAGCTTTGCAGGTAGAGCCAGAAAAGTTTCTCAAACACTTTGTGAGATCACCAACCCTCTCTCCATCATTAATTCACAATGTTGAGCATCACTTGGTGAAGGTGCTGAAAAGTGGAAGTGATGTTACAAATTTCGATGATCTCTGAGCAGAGATGTTCCATTTCAACAAAAGTAGTTCTCTTCATAACCTGCCTCCAACCAGCCAGGGACTTCTACCTCATATCCTACGTGGATTCTTTAATGCTTACACTACCATGCATACCTTGGACAGCCATACTGATCCTGAAACTGTTGAGTCACTGAAGCCAGAGGATTGTGGCTATGAGTATGAGCAGGGTCAGCTAATACCTGTAACATTGAGGAAAATCCTTCCTGCCCATTGGTCTGTATTCTGTACTTGTGATAAGTGTGCTTGGTCAACTTGCTCTTGCAGGAGAGCTGGGGTCAGATGTTGCAGATTCTGTCGGTGCAAAAAAACATCACCCGACTGCAAAAATCCAATTGCTTGATGTGATTCTTGGGAATTCTGCAACTTTATGTGGAGATGACTGTTTGAGCTTTGCATTATATTCTTACAGTTGATTTATGTGTATTATGTAGTGTATGGAGCAATATTAGTTCGAGCAGTCTGTCGCGTAGGTAGTGTAGTACTGATAACATGTTATAAATCTTGAATGTTGGATGAGTGATAATTCAAGAAAATGTATCAGCAACACAACAATTTTACCTGAACTTCATGAGTGAGCTTGTAGTCTTGGATTATGGTATCGACCTCACAAAGGGAAACATGGTAGCAGTAAATTATGTCGTGTGTGTAATAATATTCGTACTTGCGGTATGTAGCATATGTAATGAAGCATTTAGAACAAGTTATCTTGAATGCTGGAAGAGTGATAATTCAAGAAAATATATCAACAAGTCAGGAACATATTGAGCTATTTGGCAGGAATGTGCATGTAACTAATAGTATTGATGTATGTGCACCGCTGTATTAATGGTTGTGCATAAACCAGAACTTAATTCAATGTGTAAACATTGAAATTCTGAAATTAATGTTGCTTTTGACTTGTTTTAATACAAAGGCTCGAGTGAGTGGGAAGGATATTAAGTTAGTTTCATTATCTTGCTAAAACGAAGTTTTTGCAAGATATGTTCGTCAGCTTGTATGATTGTTCGTTTTTTTTGTCTGTAATCACATATAAAAAATTCTGCAGAGCACAGTTATCATCAGAAATTTTTGTAACTTCGCATATCAGAGGCCTATAGAGGTCCCTTTCAGTGCACAAAATTTTGAAGGTCAAGGTCACTTTGGCGCAAATCAGGGGAGTCGACGAAATCCTTATTATTTGAGTAATTTTGATCGGATCGTCTTCAAACTTCATGGGAATATAGTTCATGGTCTGGCGCTCAGCTGATTAATTTTGGTGGTGATTGGCCTTGACCTTCATGTGTTTTTTTTTTGTTGTTTTTTTTTTTGGTCTGTAATCACGTATAAATCACTCTGCAGAGCACAGTTGTCATTGGAAATTTTTGTAACTTCGCATATCAGAGGCCGATAGAGGTCCCTTTCAGCGCATAAAATTTTGAAGGTCAAGGTCAAAGGTCAAGGTCAAAGGTCAAGGTCACTTTGTCGCAAATCAGGGGAGTCGACGAAATCCTTATTTTTTGAGTAATTTTGATCGGATAGTCTTCAAACTTCATGGGAATATAGTTCATGGTCTGCTGCTCAGCTGATTAATTTTTGGTGGCGATTGGCCTTGACGTTCATGGTTACCGCCTCAGGTCAAACATATTTGACCTCATGGTCAAATTTTCAAGTTTTAGGAACCATATCGTGTAGTACCTCAAATTGAACACCTCGATGAGTGCTTTCTAGATATGTCAAGCTTGAGACATTATGACGTCATTTGGTGACGTTATGAGGCAAAAGCATATTTTTCATGGTTACTCTGGAGAACGATTCTCATCGGAATCTGTCGTGGGCAGATATTCCTCAAGGAGTCGCTCCTGGTTGATAGCAGCTCTGTTCACCTCAGTGTGACCTTAAAGAAGTCACACGTGGTCACCTTTTGGCAAGATACGGGTCACCCGCAGGGTGACATTGGTTTATTTTGAATATTGTTCTGCATTCCGAATTTTCAATATTCTGACAGTAATTTTGGAATTATTAATAAGCAGATCAATACCAAAAATGTCACCAAAGAATTTCTTGTGGTCAAGATATATATATATATATATATATATATATATATATATATATATATATATATATATATATATATATATATATATATATATATATATATATATATATATATATATATATATATATATATATATATATATATATATATATATATATATATGTATGAGCCTGGTGTTGGCACAGTGGTTAGGACAGCGGCTTGGGATCCAAAAGGTCTTGAGTTCAAGCCCTGTTGGGCCACTGAATTAATACACCAGGGGGTTGACTCAGCCTGTCATCCTTCCGAGGTCGGCGAAATGAGTACCAGTGTACTGGGCCGGTGTATACCCCGGTTAAAATAGGTGTACCATATCCCTGTGTCGAAAGAGGCGACCAGGGTTGCGTCAGGAAGGGCATCCGGCATAAAACACGTGCCAAATCAGTATGCGGATCATACGGATGATCCGCTGTGGCGACCCCTAAAAGGGAGCAGCCAAAAGAAGATATATATGTATATATATGTATATATATATATATATATATATATATATATATATATATATATATATATATATATATATATATACATACATACATGTAATATCAAAAATAAACTTCCCATGACATTTAATGAAGGAGATGTCATCATTTGATGAAATTCCGTAAAAGTGGCCATTTGGGGGAAGGGGTGACTTTGGTTTACAATGAGCTCTGTGGTCATCACACATCGTCCCATTGTGAGAATATGAAAATTGAATTGGTCAGAGAACTCAATAATGAAACTTTTGGCCAAATTTTATTGCTCCACTTACAATATTAAGTCATTCAGAGACCATCAAACTTTGAGCGACTTTCAAGTTGAAAGCTATTTTTGACTATTTTTGACTAAAATTACGTAAAATATGGTCATTTTCTACTGTGAACCAAGTTTTAAGAGAATAAATCATGCTAAAATGTGTTAAGCAATGCATAAGTAAATGAAGTAAATCAAAATTAATAATTTCTGGATGTTTTCTCATGATTTATTCCATCTAAACCCAATATGGGCATTTTGGTTCAATCGTAGTTTGCTGGTCGCCAACTGCGAATCCAAGATGGACCCGACAGAGAAAAGGTACTTGATCTGGAGGTGTTCCACGTTCCCTGGGGGTTAAAAGGATTAAAAATGTGGTAATATGACGTGATGAGTGGTGTTAGAGTGTGAAATCTACATCCCCTGGGGGTTAAAATGTGGTTAGATGACGTTATGAGTGGTGAACCACTGAAACCCACATTCCCCGAGGGCGAAAAGGGTTCAAATGTGGTTATAGGACGTGATGAGAGGGGCATGAGTAAAATCCACGTCCCCTGGGGGTTAAAAGGATTAAAAATGTGTTAATATGACGTGATGAGTGGTGTAAGAGTGTGAAATCCACATCCCCTGGGGGTGAAAAGGGTTAAAATGTGGTTATATGACATGATGAGTGGTGTAAGAGTGTGAAATCCACATCCCCTGGGGGTTAAAATGGTTAAATATGTGGTTATATGATGTGACGAGTGGTGGACGAGTGTGAAGTCCACATCCCCTGGGGGTGAAAAGGGTTAAAATGTGGTTCCATGACGTGATGAGTGGTGTAAGAGTGTGAAATCCACATCCCCTGGGGGTTAAAATGGTTAAATATGTGGTTATATGATGTGACGAGTGGTGGACGAGTGGTGTGCGAGTGTGAAGTCCACATCCCCTGGTGGTTAAATGGATTAAAATGTTGTTATTTGATGTGATGAGTGGTGTATGAGTGTGAAATCCACATCCCCTTGGGGGTTAAAATGGTTTAAAATGTGGTTAAATGACATGGTAAGTGGTGTACGAGTGAAATCCACATCTCCTGGGGGTTAAAGTGTTTAAATGTGATTAAATGACGTGAAGAGTGGTGTACGAATGAAATCCACATCCCCAAGTGGATAAAATGGTGAAAATGTGGTTAGATGACGTCATGAGTGGTGAACCACTGAAACCCACATTCACCGAGGGCGAAAAGGGTTCAAATGTGGTTATATGGCCTGATGAGAGGTGCATGAGTAAAATCCACGTCCCCTGGGGGTTAAAACGATTAAAAATGTGGTAATATGACGTGATGAGTGGTGTAAGAGTGTGAAATCCACATCCCCTGGGGGTTAAAATGTGGTTATATGACGTGATGAGTGATGTAAGAGTGAATTCCCCATTACCCGAAGGTTAAGAGGGATAAAACTCTCTATTAAAACCTGTGGGAATGGGTGGCCGAGTGGTCTGAGCGGGCAATTTCACGGGCAGAGTCTGGTGAAACGGACCTGGTCCTGTGAGGGGTTCGATCCCCGCCCCCTGGTTAGGCTGCCGAACATGATGAAGCGTCGGTCTTGTCCATGTGGAGTGTCCAGTCGCAATTCATTAGCTCACACACTCCCCACGGTGAAACTTCGGTGAGGTTCCCACATACTTTTAACTAATTACTTGTGCATAATTAATACATTTTAATTCGTTGGTTGTGGTGACGTCACAACTTAACTCCATTAAATCTGATTTCAGGAAAGGATTTAAATTATCTCATTAATCCTTCGGGAATTATCCTTTCGATTAAATAATCCATGGAACATCCGGGAAGGTAAAAATAAAATTAATATAAATTAAACACAACTTTCCTTCCAACGAACTTCAACGTCAGAAGCCTGAGGCCCATCAAGCACGCGCAACGGTTACCAAGCAACAGTTACCAAGGTACGGTCGATGTGATTTGGATTGACGCGAATATAAATGTACAAATGCAGAATAGAGTATCTGAGCAGTTTACTTCTTATCACGATTCGTTTTCACTGAATTGTAAATGACATCGAAGAAGCACAACCCGTGTGACGTGTCGCCGCCGGGCCGCCATCTTGGTTAGCTCAACTCGAGTCACTGGAAAAACGGATCTCGTTGTTTTTGAACGAATCTCACACGGAATGCTCTGTGAAAATGCCGTTTTGTGCAGCAATACCTACACCGGGCCAATGATGGACGGAAGGGTTGTGGAAACACGTTTTAAATGTTTTAAAAGTTGCTGAACAGGTGTCGTGTCACTTTACTGTGAAACATCACTTCAGTGTCGCAGCTTTCATCACCGGCATCTTGTCACCACACACGAAAACCGCAGGGCTCCAGCGGCTTGCTATCGCTTGCCAGGCGACTGGTTCCGTATCAACCGCTTTCCATGCCGCCAGGGAAGAGGACAAAGCGATTTCGACGTGATTCGTCACGTTTCACAAAGATGGCCGCCGGAGTCGGATACAAAACAACACTCCAACCAATGAAATGTTCAGAGACCAAGCTGCACTCCCCTTTGTCCCTTGTGATGCGAACTCGTATTGTTAGTGAAACGTGCATTTAATACTTTTATTGTTACTCTGGTTTTCATTGTGATTCTTCAAGATCGACAAACCTGCCAATGTCCCCCTCACCTGTTCGGAGTTTGTCCTTTTTGTGCATGTGACGTGACATGGCGGAGAAGTCTGGCGGGCTGGGCCAGAGTGATGCACGTGGAGGTGTGTCGTCCTCATCCTCCATTGGCTGAGAGTGCGACTCTGCCGCTGATGGGATGCCCCGAAAACCAGTGCACTGGTCCTCATTTCGCCAACCACGGAAGGATGACAGACTGAGTTAACCCCATCTGATGTACCAGCATGAGAGCCAAATAGCAGCCTGAATAAAGAGCCAAATACCTGCCTGAGAGGCAAGTACCAGCCGGAATAAAGAGCCAAGAACCAGTCTGAATAACCACTTCTGGTACACACCACTCCCTTCCCAAATACACCACACTTCCACTCGCCTCAGACAAACCTAACCCCACCCACCCCTGGTGTATCTACCCTCAGCCATGCAGTACACCCAACCTCTCCCATCATTCTGTACCCCCCCTCCCACTTCCCTCTGGAACATACCACCCCCCACTCGCTCTCTCTGGTAACACCCAACCCCATTCATGTACACCAACATCCACCTTCTGGTGCACGACCAAGCCCTTTCCCCATCCTGTACATGACTGCCTCCCTTCCAGAGAAAGTGAACAAAACCAAGAGAATACGTTATTGTGACACAAATACACTCTGAGATTCTGAAAGCATACAACCAAAACCCAGAATTGAATCCCATTTGGAATCTGTGGAAAGACTTGAAGGAAGCTCACCGGATGATGAGATTGGGTCAAATCCTTCAGGACCCCCATTATTTGATGATAGGAGGGAAACCACGGAGTAACCTTCCCAGGTCAGAATGCACTAATGTGTGTCGTGGTGGTGCTGAGATGTCGTCCACCAGACGGCAGTCTCCTTGGGTTAACCTGAGGCGGTCCATTTGGATGGGTGCCTGGAATGTCTTATCCCAAAGAGAGGATGATCACCTGTCTCCATTATCGTCTGATCTCAAGCGTTTGAACAACGGTATTGCAGCACTCTCTGAAGTTCAGAGACCGTATTGTGGAGAGTTCATGGTTGGTGGTTACACCTCCTGTTGGTTTGGTCGCTCTGATGCTTACCATGCCCAAGGAGTTCCTGCAGCTGTGTCCAATAACTTGACTCCAGTGATAGTTGAGGAAACACCGGACAACGAGCGTATTGTGAGACAAAGGATTTGTCACTCCTTGGGTGTCGTTTCCCAGGTCTCTGTATGTGCTCCAACTAGGGCGAGTGATCTCACCGTGAAGGACGCATTCTGTGCCATGCTCAAATATGTCGTTGATCAGTGCCCCAGGCGAGATACTCTTCTTCTCTTGGGGGATTTCAATGTCTTGGGGAATTAATAGGGATGGCGATGAGACATGTGTTGGTCTCTACATGGTTCTGGAACTGTAAACCAGAATAGCACGAAGTTCCTTGACTTTGCAAGAAGTCATGCACTGAGGGTGGCTTGTTCATGGTTTCAGCACCCACAGGCTCATCGCTGGACTTGGGATTCCAACGCTGGTGGTGTGGCAAAGGAGATTGACCATGTGCTCGTTGATGATTGCTGGAGGATGATCCAGAACTGCAAGGTCTAGCGGAGTGCTCAGTTCCTCAATAACGACCACGGCTTGTTGTATCAACTCTGAAATTGCAGCGTAAATCCAGGAGAATGGTACCATCCCAGCCTTTGCTGGATGTTGGCAAGCTCAAGGATGAGAGGGTTGCTGAGGAGTTTGTGAACAAGCTGAATGGAGATTTGGGGGTCTGGGTGCTTTGAGGGGTCCTGAAGAGTTGCGGAGTGCCTTCAAGACCACCCTCCTTGATGTTGCCGGTAAATGTCTTGGAATTCACCATAGGGCGAAGAAGAATTTTGTTTCTCAAGGGACATTGGATACCATTGACCAGAGTCGCAGGTCCAGGCTGAATGGCAGAGCTGAGCTGTTGAGAGAGCTAAGGCATAAACTGTACGTGCACTTAAGGCCCTGTCACACCTTGACGATTTAGCCAGCGTATGCCTGACATATGCAAAATTGGGCTAAAACGCTGGCACACGTTGAATACGTTATGGGTAAGTTTGTATAGGTTAAGAGCACGCTGACATACGTCCTAGTACGTTGGCATACATCGTAGTACGCTGGCATACGTCGTAGTACGCTGGCATACGTCGTAGTGCGCTGGCATACGTCGGAGTTCGCCGAGCTGTTAGACAAATTTCCCATGCTTGAAATTTTCCGACGTATGCCAGCGTATGACTCACATGTTCCGCATACGCTGGCATAAGTTGTTGGCACGTTACGATCATTGACACACTTCGACCACACGTTACTCTTAAGTTACTCATAAGTCGAAACACGTCGAGGTAATGTCTAGCTTAGTAGTTCTCAACCTTTTGTAGCCGCGACCCCCCCAAAAAAAATTTAAAAAGAAAAAAAAATGAGGGATCTTCTTCCTCTTCGCAGAAGAGGGGGAGGGGCATCTCCATTGTGTTGGGATCACTCCCTAACTATTACATTTAATCACAGCACATCTAATCAATTTCTAACAAATTAAGCAATGGAAGGTGAGCTATCGAGCGAACAAGCACTTATCGGCATAACTGAATGAAGGAACCTCAATGTTGTGTGCAATCGAATTACCAAATTCGAAACAATATATTTGTTTGTTTATTTGTTTTGACAACCTTCCCGCGACCCCCAAAAACAATCTCGCCACCCCTCAGGTTGAGAACCATTGGTCTCAGTGTTTCAGACTCCGTGGTGAGTACATGTCCATGTGATGGGAGACATGGAGGATCCGGCAAGGCGGAGACGACAATACCTACTCGCTGCCCTCCAACACCAACAAGACCTCATCGATTTGACACTGTACCAGTTGTGTGCCAATAGAGCCAGGAGAAGAAGAGCTGAACGGAGGACAAGGAACTGGGTGAGAGCATTGACCGGGAGGCGACGGCAGTTTGGCATATATGACCAGCTCATGGTGGAACTCCAGAACGAGAATGAAGCAGCCTTCACCAACTTCCGGTGTATGCCCCCAGCGATGTTCGACGAGCTGCTAGCCAGAGTGAGTCCAAGGATAACCAAGCAGTACTCCTTCTACAGGGATCAGCTTGAGCCTGGCATGAGGCTGGCACTGACTTTGCATCACGTTGCCTCTGGCAACAAGCATGCCTCCATGAAGTTCGGATGGAGGGTCCCTCATAACACCCAGTCCCTAGTGGTCAGACAAGTCTGTCAAGCCATTATTGACGAGTACGTGGATGAGGTGCTGGTTTGCCAAAGTACTCCTGATGGTTGGCGCGCCATAGGTGACAAGTTCTTCCAAAGATTGAACTTTCCCCATACATGTGGGGCACTTTACGGGAAGCACGTGGCCTGCCACTGTCCTCCAAAGAGTGGGTCCCAATACTTCAACTATAAAGGATTCTACTCTATCGTTCTGATGGCGCTTGTGGATGCTGACTTCAAAATCATTTCGGCAGATGTCGGCGGTACTGGATCAGCATCAGATGCGCAGATATTCAATGACTCTGAGCTGAAGGTATGCACTGAAGACGGTACCCTTGGTTTCCCTGACCCTGAGCCTCTTCCAAACGACAACCAAGACGTACCTTACTTCTTCATCGGTGACGATACCTTTGCCTTACAACCAACTATGATGAAGCCATACAGCCTCCGGGGAATGACGAATGAGCAACGCATCTTCAACTACAGGCTTAGCCGAGCAAGGAGGGGAGTAGAAAATGCATTCGGCATCCTGGCTAACATATTCCAGGTTCTGCAAAGTCCCATGCAGCATCACCCTCCACTATCAAGCTCATTGTCAAAGCATGCATGATCCTGCACAACCTCATGATGACCAGGTAATTCATGTTTACATCGCATATATTATACACTATACAATGCAATTTAACTTTTAGCCTGTGCTTATAAAAATTATATGTTTTACCTTAAATGTTATATGTATCATTATGTTACTTTTTTATTGTACAGCGCATTAGAATATGTATTTTTATTATAGGTGCGCTTTACAAGTAAATCAAACAAAATTCAAACCCCAGGTTCCCAGGACTACAGAACCAGCAGCTTGACCGGGCAGAGAATGAGAAACGCAACCTTGTTCCAGGAGCTTGGCGAGAGGGACATCACTTGGTGGATACACAGACAGCTTCTGGCAACAACACTGCCTCCCAGGACGGAAAGAAACAGAGGAATCTCCTCAAGCACTGGGTTAACTCCCCTGCTGGCGCAGTTCCGTGGCAAGATAGGATGATTTAGATATTTGTATTACTGCATTGTTCAGGCAATAAAGGACCTCAGAGGCAGTAACATTGCTCTTGAAATGAACATCGTTTCATTGATTTATTACAAAGGATGAGGCCATAATTTATTGGCTGCTCGATGAGCACCCTTATTGTGGACTGCACCAAAAAAACAATACGTCCGAAACTGGACCTCCGAGGGACCTGTTTTTTATGTGCCCAAGGAGAATGTGTTACAGCATCATATTAAAAAAGGACAAATGTGTCCAAGAACAGTGTCCGAAAGGTTTTCTCATCTTAAAAAAAAATAATAATAATAAAACAACAACAAAAGCTTCCAATATTTGTCACGTGACTTGATCAAGCCAATAGCAAGACCTGTAATACTGTATTTACGAATTTACTGAAAATATAGTGCATTTTAGAAAAAAATAATGTATTTACGGAATGACAATCCATTACATGGAATAATCTTTAAATAGTAACGTGACGTTTTCGAAACTTGAAAACAAATGTCCGAATATATTTAAAAGTTCATGATAGACGCTCTCAAAAGGCACCCTCAATGGGAGGATGTGTACAAGTGTTTAGTATTTAAGGAGATCCGGATCGTGTATATAAAAGAGCTGAGTCCGAATATGAAGGTTTCATCAGAAGAAGAAGAAGAAGAAGAAGAAGAAGAAGAAGAAGAAGAAGAAGAAGAAGAAGAACGACGACGAGCTCTCTTTTTAGAGCAGCGTTCGCAAGGTGAGACGCTGCAAAAAATTAAATCTTCAGCGAATAGATACATGTGATTATCACGGCCGCGAATATGGCGCGAAACAGTTCCGTGAGGGTATTTTAGCTCTGCCCCCAAAGGGAGGGCTCCCTGTTTGGTGAGGCGCGTTGCTAAAACACCCTGACCCCCAGGTCTAGTCTCTCCCTAACTCCAAGCCACCCCCACCAAAACGCATACCAGACGTTTTGGCCCGATAAGGCCATTTGAAGTCGCTTGCCACAAAAATTTGATGACCAGGCCTGCCATTTGCCTGAAAATTCGCAAGGCGGGTTTCTCGGTGCAAACGAAGAGGGCTGTGATAATCATATTTATTGTGCTAAATTGATTGATAGCAAGTACATGAATATTGGCTCGTCGTGTCGGCCAGCTTTCCATCTGGAGCGAGCAGCCATGTCGCCTTACGGCTTGTTGTTGTTTATGAATTAAATATTAAAAAAATAACATCAACAAACATCGAGTTAACTCAGCTTTGATTTCGTGCTCTGAAAAATAATGGAACAAAACACTGGTCAAAGGTCGATAAAAAATGCCACAAACATGGCCAAAACAATGTCTCTGCAAATGTGGAGAAGTACACAACCAAGCTGTCACTGTACGTAGTTCTTCTCTGTGGTGGAGGTGTCTTCAGCTACCCACACAGGGTGCTTGCAGAAATAGGATCGCTGGACAGGTTGAGCATTCCTGAGAACCCAGAGATGTTGAAGAGACTTTGACTGCTGGTGTCAAAGGCGCTTGGGCTCTGGATCGGTACCTGCTCAGCCGAGCCTATAACAGCAGAAACAGAGGCGGAGGTTGGCTGCAACCCATGTTGAGGGGGAGGAGGCATCATCGACTGGCACTGTGGCTGCTGCATGTGAGGGTCCACATGCACAGTTGTCTGTGAGCCCCAGGATGAAGCAGGAGGTACCTTTTGTCTGAAAATTTGGCGAGGTGGCTGGTGCGTAGCTGGTGCCATACATGTTCGCACCGAAGCAGGAGCAGGGACGGTGTGGAATGTGGGAGGTTCTTCCTCATCACTGTCATAGTCCAATAGCTCACTGAGGATTGGGGTGAAGCATGACCTTGCCATCCGGAGCCTGCGTTTGGACAGGCTGAGCAGGCTGTCACGCATGTAGTTGGCGAAGGCTACGCCGGCTGTGATGGGCTGAGGCTTTGCAAGAACTTTGAAGAGCTCCCCAGACTCGTGCACCCTCTTCTCGAGTGACTGTAGCAACTGGTCATCCTCGCAGCCACGCTTCCCCTTGCCCTGTGCGGATGAATATGGGACAGGGGAGGGCGTGCTGTCCTCATAAACCATGAGCGCCGCACAGGCAGCCTCGGCAGCCTCGAGATCCCCGCTGTGTGCTGCAATGGTTTCCTTTACCTGCAATTATGACAATTGATGAGTAAATTACAAGGCAAAAATAAGAGGCAAATTCAATGATTTGTATTAATCAATGATTAATTTGCTTAGAGATCTGTAGTACAGTCAAGCTAAAATAAATAAATATTAGTGTTGATATTAATATGTGTTTGCACTTACACTTTTGACGCGCTCAGCACGATGGCGGACCACAGTCTTGAGGTAGCCGAAGTTTGCCTTCACCCACTGCTCCCTCTCTGTCATCTCCGGGGCGCCATCATCGCTCTTGTTCTTGTCCAGATGGGTGTGGGTGTCTTGCAGGGACTTGAACCACCCTTGAAGGTGCTCGACAGGCTTCGCCATGGCCTTGCCTTGATCCTCCCAGAGCTTTGCCTTCTTGTCCATCCTCCGGTAGTCCGTCTTCTTGATGTCCCAGATGCATGGGTTGTCGCGAAGGAAATCGCACATGAGCTATTCCTCTTTGAAATCGAGACATGACTGTGTCTTCTTGGCCCTCTTCTTCGCAAGGGTTGGCTGAGAGGAGGCTGAGGCCTCGCACGCAGCTATCGATGCCCCCGACGGTGTCCGAGAGGCGTTGGAGCTGGCATCCTCTCCGTCAGAATGTGTCCGTGGTGGGGAGGGTTTTGGTAATGATAGATCCTCCTTGGTCCGCGTCCAGGGACACGGCCAGGAGACTTCTTGCCAGTATTCTTTGAAGTTTTCCTCGGCATGACGATGATGTTGATAGTTCAATGTCTTGCTTGGTTATGATTAAAATGTTCGAGCGCCAGCGTCCATTTTAAATACTCGAGCAGCAGCGATTTAAATCGTTTGAGCGGCAGCGATTTGAATCGTTGAGCGGAATCGTTGAGCGGCTCTGAATTGCCTACGCCACGTGATCGTCGACTTTACTTTGCCGAACGCTATGCATACGTTATGCTATCGTTGGGCATACGTTCTGAACGCCGACAACACGCGAAGCATTCGTTGGTATAAGTGATCTATAAGTTATCGAAACGTTCTGTGTACGTTCGTTAGACATTATGCATTTGTCCAACTCGTTATGAATTCTCAAAAAACATGAAAAAAACATCAACACTTCAACGTAAAAAAAAAAAATAAATAAAAAAAAATACCAAGGAGTCTGGAACACTGACGGGTTATCCTGTGAAGCCCATTTTTATATACCAATTCCCCGCAACGCTGCCAATACGCCATTATACGGTAGCTGTAAGTTAGAAACACGTTCAGTAAGTTCTGTGGTCATCCGGAAGACGTCAATCAAATACGTCTACATACGTCAATGTGCATTGGAGATACGTCACACATGGGTTCAAAGCACGTTACTCATAGGTTAAAAGCACGTTACTCATAGGTTAAAAGCACGTTACTCATCGGTTAAAAGCACGTTACTCATCGGTAAAAAATTAAGTTTCGGGTATCCTAAACATTACCTCGACGTGTTTCGACTGATAAGTAACGTGTGTCGACGTGTGTCAACGATCGCGTAGCGTGCCGACAGCTTATGCCAGCGTATGCGGAACGTGTGTCATACATCGAGAACGTCGAGAAATTTTCAACATGCTGAAAATTTGTCGACGTATGCTCGCGTACGACGACGTATGCTAGCGTACTTCGACGTATACCAGCGTGCTCTTAACGTTCAAAACTTTCCCATGATGTATTCGACATGTGCCAGCTTGGTTCGGCAAATTTTTCAGACGTCGGCATACGCTGGCAAAAACATCAAGGTGTGACAGGGCCTTAAGGGTGGACAAGGAGGCCGATGTACGAGTATTATGTGAGGGGGTGGAGCATCACCTGTGGTCAAGTGATTCTCATCCTGCTTACAAGGGAATTCGCGCATTGCGTTCATTCAAGCCCATCCCTCGGTGTACTGCACTTAGAGCAGGGGGTGGTTGGCTCTTGACAGATGAGTCCGAAGTGAAGGCCTGCTGGCCAGTTACTTTGAGTGGGTCTACCAGGCTGATCCACCAGCTATCGAGTTGGGTGTCAGGGGTGTTCCGACCTCTATTGCTGACCCTCCAATCAACTGTGGTCCACCTTCGTTTGTCGAAACACAGGCTGCGGTGAACCGCTTGAAATGGGGTCAAGCTCCTGAGATTTTTGGCATCCATGCTGAACTTCTCAACGCTGGTGGAAATGCTGTACTCGTGTCATTGCATGCAGTTCTGTGCTCTGCCTGGAACACAGGCATCACCCCAACTGAGTGGAAGAGGGGCCTTGTTGTCCATCTCTGGAAAGGGAAGGGTGATCGCCAAGACTGCAACGACCGAGGGGTGATGCTCTCTCAGTGCCAGGCAAGGTCTTTGCTGGGATAATTCTGGATAGGGTTTGCCACCATCTGCTTGATCACCAGCGTCCAGAGCAGTCAGACTTTACACTAAAGAGATCAACGATTGACCATATCCTTGTTCTTTGGGTCCTCACAGAATGCAGACGACAGTTTCGTCAGGAGTTGCTTGCAGTCCATGTGGATGCTTACAAAGTGTTTCATTCAGTGAATCGGGATGCCCTCTGGAGGATTATTGGTCTTCGTGGGGTGCCACCAAAACTGATCAATCTGATGTCTGAACAAAACTCTGGCACTGAGAGTGCTGTGAGATGTGGTTGTACCATCTCTCACTTATTTCCAGTTGTTACTGGAGTTTGTCAGGGGTGTGTACTGCCCTCACACTTTTCAGCACTTGTCTGGACTAGATTCTGGGGAGGATGTCAGAGAGATCAAGCTGCAGTGCATCGTTTGGGAATGTCAAGATCTCTGACCTTGATTTCGCAGATAAGACTTGCGGATTTCACTGATTGTTGAGACTCTGGATATCTTTTTGGGGGCCCTTAAGGTTCTAAATGAGGAGTGAGACCCGCTGGGATTACGGGTTTCCTGGGTCAAAACTAAGATCCAGGCTTTCAATGACATCTTGGTTGCTGCTATCCTGTCTGTACCTGTTTGTGGCTAGGATGTTGAGGTCACGGAGAGATTCACTTCCCTTGGCAGTGATATTCATGTCTCTGCTGGCTGTGAGCCAGAGGTCAACAGACATCTCGATCGGGCCTGGGGAGTCATGGATTCACTGGATCATGGGGTGTGGCACTGCCGGTAGCTGTATGGGAGGACGAAAGGCTGAGTCTTCAGTTCCTTGGTGCTTCCATTCTCGCTCTATGGACGTGAGACTTGGACTCTGCCCAGGGATCTGAGATGGAGACTTAAGTCATTTGGCACCAGGTCTCTTCGGATAATCCTTGGCCATCGCTGCTCGGACTTTGCGTCCAACGAGCGTTTGCTGAGAGAGACTCAAATGAGATTTGTTTCCTGCATCGTCTGTGAGCATCAGCTGTGGCTATATGGACATGTGGCTCGATTTCCTGACGCTGATCCTGCTCAACAGAGTCTCTCAGTGAGGGAGCCTCGTGAGTGGTGGAGGCCAATGCTACACCCCTCAAATCTCTTTGCATAACCTCCCTTGACCTTCATCTGTGTCTTCCTCTGCATCTTTTTCCTCTAATTGGCTCATTCCATGCTTTCTTGATTTGTTCTTCATCCTTTTTCCTCATCACATGTCCAAACCACCACAACCTCGTTTCTCTAATCTTTTCCATGATACAACTCCAGATCTCTTGTGTATCTCCTCAATCCACAACCACTCTCTCAGTGATACTCAAATAATCCACTGAAGCATTCTCATCTCTGTCCTCTCCAGTCACTTCTCTTTCCTTTTTCTCAAAGCCAATGTTTCTGCACCATACATTATAACCATTCTATTCACTGGCTTGTCGATTTGACCGCCGTCTGGTGGACGACACCTCAGCACCACTCCGACACACTCTCCCGCAATCTGACCCAGTGATGTTACCCCGTGGTTTCCCTCCTATCATCAAGGATTGGGGGTCCCGAAGGCTTTGCCCCAATCCCGTCATCCGGTGAGCTGCCCTGCGAAGGGAAGCTGCACAGGAGGTACTACCACGGAGTGGGTTTTCAGATTTTTTTGCGTTTTTGTGTTTTGCGGAATGAAGCGTTTTATGGTGGCCAGAGTGCAAATCCTGCCACCAACCTCCTAATAAAAAAGTAACCCAACTGCAGAAGAACGTCTGCGGACACAGTTGGGCACTAGATATGGATCGCCGTTGGCTCACAATGAGCTCCTCCGCCCTTTGACAGGTTTTGTTTTTAATCCTGCTGGGTGTCCATATTCAAACACCCTCCTCACCAGAAAACCTGGTGGGGGAGACGGTTGAGTCGCCGACAACTCGACCATGGAACAGGTTAGTGCAGGTTTACATGGTAACTGTCACAGGTCACAGATCGAACCTGACCTGACCTTTTTTTTTTGGGCCGGGGGGGTTGCAAATCACTTAAAACATGTAGAAATGCAAAAAAAAAATTCTCTATTTTTTGGGGGAGGGGGGGCTAAAAAAATTGGGGGGGGGGGGGTTGGAAATCACTTAAAACATGAAGGAATGCAAAAAAATTTTTTTTTTCTCTAACAATTTTTTTTGGGGGGTGGGGGTCAAGTCCAAAATTTAATGTCATGATCCTTGGACCATTCCTAACCCCCCCCCACCAAGTTTCGTCAAAATCCGTCGAGGAGTTTTTTCCATAATACTGTCCACAAACAAACAAACAAACAAACAGAAAGGGGTGAAAACAGTAACCTCCATCCATCTTCGAAGATGGCGGAGGTAAATAACAAACGTGATAACTTGGTTTGCAGAGAAGAACCGTCGTTTGCCATTTTGAGACCATTCTTGATCACCTGGACAGCTCTTTCAGCCTGACCATTCGAAGCAGGTTTGAAGGGAGCACTGCGATATTGCTTGACACAATTTTGTTTCAATAAATCCCGAAACACAGTGCTGGTGAAACATGAGCCATTATCACTAACAACACAATCTGGCAAACCATGAGTGGCAAACATGGCACGTGAACTTTCAACCGTGATTTCGCTCGTACAGGATGATAAGGCTAAACATTCAATCCATTTTGAATGAGCATCGATAACAACCAAAAACATCTTTCCAAAGAATGGAACAGCGGAATCGATGTGAATTCGAGACCATGGTTTAGAAGGCCATGACCACATGTGAAGCGGTGCCTCAGCTGAGTTCAGGGCAGTGGCCTGACACACGGAGCAATGGCGAACGTCGCTCTCGAAGTTTTCATCTACACCCAGCCACCAAACATGCCTCCTGGCAATTAACTTCATGGTTACAATCCCTGGATGTGATTCCTGTAGCTCATCACACACCTTGTTTCGACCTTTGGCTGGTACAACGACCCTGCTGCCCCACAGCAGGCAACCAGAATGTAAGGCCAACTCATTTCTACGAGCAAGGTATGGCCTCAATTTGTTGTGGAATTCATAGGGTACAGTTGACCATATGCCACTGATAACACATTGTTTGACCATAGAAAGGGTCCGGTCCACATTTGTTCATTGTTCAATTTGTTTGGAAGTGATTGGAGAATTATGACAGTCAAGCACACTCATTGCCATAAAAATTTATCTGGGTACAGGTACATTACTCATGTTAACTGGGAGTGGTAATCTACTCAAAGCATCAGCACAGAAATTCTCACTGCCAGGACGATACCTTATAGAGTAGTCAGAGGCTGCTAACTTCTCAGCCCTACGCTGATTGCGTGCAGAGGCTGTGGGTTAATCCCCTTACTATCATTGAACAGGGATTGCAATGGTTTGTGGTCGGTTACAAGTTCAAATTGTCGACAGAAGAGATACTGATGCATCTTTGTTGCACCAAAAATTCATGCGAGAGCTTCTTTTTCAATCATGGAGAAGTTACGCTCCACTGCTGACAAATTGTGTGATGCAAAGGCGACAGGCCTAGCATACCGTCATAACGTTGCTGTAACACACAGCCAATGCCATAAGACGAGGCATCACAGCTGAGTACCAATGGTTCAGCAGTATCATAGTACACCAACACTTTAGATGAACACAGCAACCGTTTTTCCTCAGCAAACGCCTGACTCCACTGCGTACACCATCGCCATTCAACACCTTTACGAAGGAGTTTGTGGAGAGGCTCAAGGACGGTGCTCAGATTCAGAAGAAAGTTACAGTAATACTTCAACATTCCCAGGAAAGCTTTGAGCTCGGTCGTGTTCGCAAGAGTCGGAGCATCCTTGATAGTTTCCGTCTTGGATGTGTTGGGCCTGATGCCATCAGCACTGACAATATGACTGAGAAATTCCACTTGGGGAAACATAAATCGGCATTTGTCACGTTTCACCGAAACTCCGGCTTCAACAAGACGTTTGAGAACCGCCTCATGGTTACGCAAATGTTCAGCATCATTGCGGCCGGTGATGAACACATCATCTTGAAACACTACGACATTTGGAATTGCTTTCAGCAGATTCTCCATCTTGCGTTGAAATATAGCAGCGGCTGATTTGATTCCAAAAGGACTGCGGTTATAAACAAACAACCCCTTGTGAGTGTTACATGTATACTTCTTGGAGTCCTCATCAAGCAATATCTGAGTAAAAGTAGATTCCAAATCCAGGCAGCTCAACTTCTTTCCACCACAAAGCATAACGAAAAAATCATCTGCCTTGGACAGAGGATAATGGTCCTATTTGGAATACCTGTTGATTGTTGTTTTGTAATCACCATAAATCGGAACACTACCAACTGATTTTCATACAGGAACAATTGGACATGCTCAATCACCGAACTCAACAGGACTGATAACACCTTCCATCTGCAGGCGGTCGAGCTCTGCCTCGATCTTTGAACACATCATTGAGGTACAGACCTCACTTTACAAAAGATTGGCTTAGCACTCTCATCCATAGAGATTTTGGCTGAAACACCTTTAAAGGTGCCGACAGCACCTCCAACAATGAGGGGTATTTGTCAAGAATGGCATTGTGATTAACATCGCAAGCCATCAATTTGATCACAGGCCAATCAAGTTTGATGAATTCAAGCCAATTACGCCCAAACAATGTCGGCCCATTTCCCTGAATGATCCACAAGGGTAGTTTCCGTGACACATCATTGTCAGTGACCTTCACCTCCGCACTACCAATCACAGGTATCAGTTCATTGGTATAAGTTCACAACTTGGCGTTCACCGGTCTGAGTACCGGTCTCGCTGTCTCCTGGTGAAACAGCTCTTGAAAGTTTCAGAACTCGTGATTCACTGGCTGGCCCCGGTGTCCAGCTCCATCTCCATGGCAATATCGTTCACCCTGACATCCACCACAATGGGTTTACTTTTCTCCCACATACTGAGCAAATCATGCTCCTTTGAAGCAGGAGGTATTGCTTCACCACCGGTCACTGACGTGGCCAAACCGATCATGTGGCGATTCGGACCGTGTTGGGATGTCTGGCGACACATCTTGCATTGATGGCCAAGTTTCCCACAGTTATAACAGGAGCACTGTTTGAAACGACACAGGTGGGGTAAGTGCGGCCCCCACAACGCCAACATGGTTTACCTGTTGGAGAACCCGACGATCCACTGCTCTGCTTTGGCACAGACGAGCTCACATTATGAAACGAGGTGATGTGTTGAGTAGATCTGTGAAATTGAGGATAGCTGGGCTTCACAGCTGATGATGATGAGCTCAGTTTGTTCACATCATTGCATTAACTCGGCTGGGAGTCTCGCTCTCTGCTGCTGATAACACGCAGCCCCTCATCCGTAGTCATGCAGGAAGTTGTGATTGACGCAGCTTTCGTCAGATCGAGATCGGGAACAACCAACAATTTCCAGAGGATCGTCACCTTGTTGATGCCAAAAACGAAAACATCTCTCAACATCTCATCCAACGTGGCACAGAATTCACAATGCTCAGCCAATCTAAGAAGGTCAGCAACAAACTCGGACACCGACTGACCTTCCTTCCTCCCATGAGTGCAGAACTTGTACCGGGACACGATTTTCCCGGGTTTCGGCTTGTAGTGTCTGGCCACAATCTCGATCAGTTCATCGAAGTTCATTTGTCCTTCGGTTTATTGGGAGTAACCAGATCCTTCATCAGGGCACATGTTGTTTTGCCACACACCGTGAGTAGAACGGCTCGGCGACGATCAGCATCTTCTGCCGCCGCCATCTTGTTACCGATGAAGTATTGTCCCAATCGATCAGCAAAGTCTTCCCAGTCCTCATCCGGCGGGTACTCCACCAGAATCCCCACGGACGCCACAGTGAGCAATGCCGACTTGGCGAAGCACTAAACCAGTCGCCAGTTGTGGCGTATCCGAAGGATTGCGGGGTGAAAGGCTGGACACCACAAAAGTCGAAGCTCCACGTTAATTACCCAGGGAGGCGCACACTGCGCATGTGCGTGGCGGGAGCTTCACAGAACATGACAGTTAACTAACCAATCCTTGCGCAATACTCTCCATAATCGTGGGCTTGGCCCTCGGGTACCCACTGTGATGGTTAACAGGGGAAGATTAAACCCCAACCAATTGCCTTCCAGAGCATCATCTCACCAGGTTTTGGTTTGCATTGGAGGATATATTACTATTACCTGTCTTTATTGCTGCAGTTTATTACTTTTGAATAAACTTTCATGAAACGGACTTCAGCTTTTGAAATTATCCACATCCCATGTACTCCTGGCTCTGGGGTGGGGGGGGGGGGTGTACATGACTCTTTTAGAGCGTGACCCTAATTTTTTTTTGTTCTATATGCCAAGACCTTCAAAAAAGTTTGGGTAACACCTCCAGATCAAGTACGTTTTCTCTGTAGGGTCCATCTTGGACTCACAGTTGTCTAACAGCAAACTATAATTGAACCAAAATGCCCATATTGGGTTTAGATGGAATAAAGAATTATTAAGCCTTCATAAATTATTAGTTTTGATTTAATTCAATGACTTATACATTGCTTAACACATTTTAGCATGATTTATTCTCTTAAAACTTGGTTCACAGGAGAAAATGACCATATTTTATGTAATTTTTGTCAAAAATAGTCAAAAATAGCTTTCAACTTGAAAGTAGCTCAAAGTTTGATGGTCTCTGAATGACTTAATATTGTAAGTAGAGCAATAAAATTTGGCCAAAAGTTTCATTGTTGAGTTCTGTGAGCAATTCAATTTTCATATTCTCACAATGGGACTATGTGTGATGACCACAGAGCTCATTGAAAGCCAAAGTCACACCTACCCCCAAATGTCCACTTTTACGGAATTTTTTTTTTTTTTGTATACCTTGGTCGAGGCTCCTATGAGAGCAAACACACAACTCACATCAAGGAGGCATGAGACAAGAGGGGCGGGAGTGGAAGGGACAAAACAGTGGGGAACAGACACATTAGGTGAACTGTGGAAGGGAGAGGGATGGGGATGGGACGGGGAACATGGCGAAGAGAAGATGGACATTTCAGGGACTTTCAGGAAGGAAAGCAGGAGAAATGAAGGAAGTGGGCTTGGGTGGATTATCGCGGGTAGAAAAGATCGAGGATTTGGATGGGGGAAGATAAGAGGTGGTGGTGAACAGCTGTTTTGAAAGCCTGGAGGGAAGAATGGGAAAGAATAGAGTGAGGAAGTTTATTCCAAAGGCGGGAAAAAAGAGGAATGAAAGAGTGAAGGTGAGCAGTGATTCGTGATTTTGGTAGTTTTACCAGAAGGGGGTTGTTGGCGGACCTTGAGCGCCCTGTGGAAATGTGGTGGGGACAAATCGCAGAGAGAGCAGGGGGCAAGGCTGGAGAGGAGTCGGTAGAAGACAGAAAGACCACCGACCAACCTGCGGTGATTGAGTGAGAGGCCCAAAGACTCAGCTTCATTGCGGGAGATGCCGATGATCTTAAATGCCCTGGTTTCGACAGCGTGAAGCCGAGAAAGGTGGGAGGCAGGAGCACCAGCCCAGAGGGGAGAGCAGTACTCCATCAGGCTACGGACAAAAGCTTTGTAAGTGGTCAGGAGCTCAAGAGGGCCGAGGAAGGACTTAGCACGACGGAGGATTCCCAGTCGGCGACTGGCTTTTGAGGCGAGGTTGGAAATGTGACTTTCCCAGGAAAGGTCATGGCAGATAGTGAGACCTAGAAGCTTGAAAGAAAAGACTTCTTTCAGAGGATTGTTGAGAAAGTGGATGGGGGGGTTTTGTAAACGGTCCTTTCGAAGAGACATAGTGAGAGTGTGAGATTTGTCTGGATTGAAAGACATGTTCCACGTGTTGGACCACTTTGTGATTTTATCCAGATCTGCAGTGAGCGAAGAAGCTGCTGCTTGCCGGTCTGAGGGATGACAGATGGTAAGGCAGAGGGTGGAGTCGTCGGCAAAGAGAAATAGAGGATTTTCCAGAGAGTCGGAGAGATTCGGATTTCATCATTTAATTTCATCAAATGATGATATCTCCTCAATTAAATGCCATGGAAAGTTGTTTTTTATACTAAATATAGGTTATTGACACCAAGGAATTCATTGGTAACATTTTTGTATTTTTTAGCTGATCTTATTGGCATAATCCCAAGATCCAGGACCTTGTCTCAGTTTTAGTTTCCATTTGTGTGGTATACCATCAGTATGGACGTTGTGACTATGTGTTTGACATGTACTCTGAAGATCCCTCAGTGAAGGACATTGAGAGAGCGAGGCGATGTGATACTCTTCCAATCGAGCACAGTTCTATTGAACCAGGGACACCTCCACCAAAAAAGATGGAAACTTTCTGGCCCTCAAACATCAACAATCTTCTTTTGGAGAAGTGCATCTATTGTCATCTTCGAGGAAATGCTCCTGAAACTCGTCAATACCCCACTGTGGTTAGCCAGGTAACTAAAGAAGATGATAATTGGCAGTGTGTCATGGCTCACAAAGGTGAAGAAAATGTGATGGCCCATCTTCAATCGTCTTTCGAAGAAGCTGACTTCCGTATACCTCTTCATGTCTTGGACTCACTAAAGGCAGGACACAAAGTTTGTGTTGTCATCTCAAATGACATCGAACAAAAACTTATATATATATATAAGTTTTTATATATATATATATTTTTTATAACACATATATATATATATATATATATATATATATATATATATATATATATATATATATATATATATATATATATATATATATATATATATATATATATATATATATATATATACTCTGCTTCCCTCCTGTGCACATGTCCAAACCATCTCAATCTCGCCTCTCTCACTTTGTCTCCAAACCGTCCTACCTGCGCTGTCCCTCTAATATACTCATTTCTTATCCTATCCATCCTCGTCACTCCCAACGAGAATCGCAGCATCTTTAACTCTGCCACCTCCAGCTCCGCTTCCTGTCTTTTTGTTAGCGCCACCACCTCCAAACATACAACATAGCTGGTCTCACTACCGTCTTATATACTTTCCCCTTCACTCTTGCAGCTACCTTTCTGTCACAAATCACTCCTGCAACTTCTGTCACAAATCTCCACCCACTCCATCCTGCCTGCACTCTCTTTTTCACTTCTCTCCCACACTCTCAGTTACTTTGGATTGTTGCTCCCAAGTATTTAAACCAATCCACCTTCCCCACCTCAACTCCTTGCAACTGCACCATACCACCACCCTCCCTCTCATTTACGCACATGTACTCCGTCTTTCTCCAACTGACTATCATTCCCCTTCTCTCCAGTGCGTACCTCCACCTCTCAAGGCTCGATTCAGCCTGCTCCCTACTCTCCCTACAGATCATGATGTCATCCACGAACATCATAGTCCATGGAGACTCCAGTCTGATCTCGTCCGTCAACCTGTCCATCACCATTGCAAACAGGAAAGGGCTCAGAGTCGACCCTTGGTGCAATCCCACTTTAACCTTAAACCGGTCCGTCATTCCTACCGCACACCTCACCGCTGTCACACTGTCCTCATACATATCCTGCACGATCCTCACATACTTCTCCAACACTCCCGACTTCCTCATACAATGCCACAACTCCTCTCTTGGCACCCTATCATAAGCTTTCTCTAAATCCACAAACACACAATGTAACTCTTTCTGGCCTCCCCTATACTTCTCCATCAACATTCTCAAAGCAAACATCGCATCAGTGGTGCTCTTTCCTGGCATAAACCCATATTGCTGCTCACAAATCATCACCTCTCCTCTCAACCGAGCTTCCACTACTCTTTCCCACAACTTCATGGTGTGGCTTAACAACTTTATCCCTCTGCAATTTCCACAGCTCTACGCATCACCCTTATTCTTGAAAATCGGAACCAGTACACTTAATCTCCACTCCTCCGGCTTCCTCTCACTTTCCAAGACTTTATTAAACAATCTGGTTAACAACCCCACAGCCATCTCTCCTAAGCACTTCCATGCCTCCACTGGTATACCATCTGGGCCAACCGCCTTTCCACTTTTCATCCTCTTCAGAGCAGTCCTCACTTCATCCTTACTGATCCACCCCACTTCCAGATTCACTATCTCCACCTCTTCCAACCTTCTCTCTCTCTCATTTTCTTCATTCATCAGCTCCTCAAAGTACTCCATCCACCTTCTTAACACACTCTCCTCGCTCGTCAGCACATTCCCGTTTGCGTCCTTTATCACCCTAACCTGCAGCACATCCTTCCCAGCTCAGTCCCTCTGTCTTGCCAATCGGTATAAATCCTTTTCCCCCTTCTTTTGTATCCAACTTCTCATACAGCTCGTCATATGCTTTTTCCTTGGCCTTTGCCACCTCTCTTTTTGCCTTTCGCCGCCACTCCTTGTACTCCTGCCTACTTTCTTCATCTCTCTGACTATCCCACTTCTTTTTCACCAACCCCTTCTTCCTTATACTTTCCTGTACTTCCTCGTTCCACCACCAAGTCTCCTTATCTTCCTTCCTCTGTCCAGATATCACACCAAGTACCTTCCTAGCTATCTCCCTCACAACTTCTGCTGTCGTTGCCCAATCATCCCACCCATCTTTACCACCATCCAACGCCTGTCTCACCTCCTCCCTAAATTTCACGCAACAGTCTTTCTCCTTCAGCTTCCACCAACTGGTCCTTGGTTCAGCCCTCACTCTCTTCCTCAACCTCACCTCTAAAGTCATCCTACAGACCACCAATCGATGCTGTCCAGCTACACTCTCCCCTGCCACCACCTTACAGTCACTAATCTCTTTCAGGTTGCATCTCCTGCTTAAGATGTAATCCACCTGTGTGCACTTTCCTCCACTCTTGTATGTCCCCCTTTGTTCCTCCTTCTTCTTGAAATACGTGTTTACCACTGCCATTTCCATTCTTTTTGCAAACTCTACCACCATTTGCTCTTCCACATTTCTCTTGTTGAGACCGTACCTCCCCATCACCTCCTCATCCTCTTTATTCCCTTCCCCAACATGTCCATTGAAATCTGCTCCAATCACCACTCTTTCATTCTTAGATACACTCTCCACCACTTCATCTAACTCACTCCAGAAATCTTCTTTATATTCCATCTCACACCCCATATGTGGGGCATATGCACTGATGACATTCATCATCACCCCTTCATTTTCCAACTTCACACTCATCACTCGGTCAGACACTCTCCACACCTCCAATACCCTCTTGATATAATCTTCCTTCAGGATTACCCCCACACCATTTCTCCTCCCATCCACACCATGGAAGAACAGTTTGAAACCACCTCCAATGCTCCTCGCCTTACTCCCATCCACTTGGTCTCTTGTACACACAGTATGTCCACCTTTCTTCTCTCCATCATATCAGCCAACTCTCGCCCTTTGCCAGTCATCGTCCCAACATTCAGAGTTCCAACTCTCACCTCCACACTTCTACCCTTCCCCCTCTCCCACTGCCTCCGGACTCGCCTTCCCCGTCTCCTTCTCCTCCTTCGCCCAGCAGTAGCACAATCTCCACTGGTACCCTGCTGACCACCGGTACCGGTGGCGGTCGTTGGTAACCCGGGCTTCGACCGATCCGGCATGGAAATTCGTTTTGTTGTCCGCATAATGATTTGGCATAGGTTTTGACGCTGGATGCCCTTCCTGACGCAACCCTGGTCGCCTCTTACGACACACAGGGATATGGTACACCTATTCTAACCGGGGCATACACCGCGCCCAGTTCAACTGGTACTCATTTCGCCGACCTCGGAAGGATGGCAGGCTGAGTCAACCCCCTGGCGTTTTCGACTTGATATATATATATATATATATATATATATATATATATATATATATATATATATATATATATATATATATATATATATATTCAGTGTCTCAACGGGGCTTGAACTCAGGACCTTTTGGGTCCCAAGACACTGGCCAAACCACTGCGCCAACACCAGGTATGTATATATATATGTATGTATGTATGTATATATATGTATGTATGTATGTATGTATATATATGTATATATGTATGTATGTATATATATGTATATATGTATGTATGTATATATATGTATATATGTATGTATGTGTATATATGTATGTATGTATATATATGTATATATGTATGTATGTATATATATATATATATATATGTATGTATATATATATATGTATATATGTATGTATGTATATATATGTATATATATATATGTATGCATGTATATATATATGTATATATATATATATGTATGTATATATATGTATATATATATATATGTATGTATATATATGTATGTATATATATGTATATATATGTATGTATATATATATATGTATATATATATATATATATATATATATATGTATGTATATATGTATATATATATGCCGTCTGGTGGACTGCCGTCCACCAGACGGCAGTCTCCTTGGGTTAACCTGAGGCGGTCCATTTGGATGGGTGCCTGGAATGTCTTATCCCAAAGAGAGGATGATCACCTGTCTCCATTATCGTCTGATCTCAAGCGTTTGAACAACGGTATTGCAGCACTCTGATGTTCAGAGACCGCTTTGTGGAGAGTTCATGGTTGGTGGTTACACCTCCTGTTGGTTTGGTCGCTCTGATGGTTACCATGCCCAAGGAGTTCCTGCAGCTGTGTCCAATAACTTGACTCCAGTGATAGTTGAGGAAACACCGGACAACGAGCGTATTGTGAGACAAAGGATTTGTCACTCCTTGGGTGTCGTTTCCCAGGTCTCTGTATGTGCTCCAACTAGGGCGAGTGATCTCACCGTGAAGGACGCATTCTGTGCCACGCTCAAATATGTTGTTGATCAGTGCCCCAGGCGAGATACTCTTCTTCTCTTGGGGGATTTCAATGTCTTGGGGAATTAATAGGGATGGCGATGAGACATGTGTTGGTCTCTACATGTTTCTGGAACTGTAAACCAGAAGAGCATGAAGTTCCTTGACTTTGCAAGAAGTCATGCACTGAGGGTGGCTGGTTCATGGTTTCAGCACCCACAGGCTCATCGCTGGACTTGGGATTCCAACGCTGGTGGTGTGGCAAAGGAGATTGACCATGTGCTCGTTGATGATTGCTGGAGGATGATCCAGAACTGCAAGGTCTACCGGAGTGCTCAGTTCCTCAATAACGACCACGGCTTGTTGTATCAACTCTGAAATTGCAGCGTAAATCCAGGAGAATGGTACCATCCCAGCCTTTGCTGGATGTTGGCAAGCTCAAGGATGACAGGGTTGCTGAGGAGTTTGCAAACAAGCTGAATGGAGATTTGGGGGTCTGGGTGCTTTGAGGGGTCCTGAAGAGTTGCGGAGTCCCTTCAAGACCACCCTCCTTGATGTTGCCGGTAAATGTCTTGGAACACACCATAGGGCGAAGAAGAATTTTGTTTCTCAAGGGACATTGGATACCATTGACCAGAGTCGCAGGTCCAGGCTGAATGGCAGAGCTGAGCTGTTGAGAGAGCTAAGGCATAAACTGTACGTGCACTTAAGGCCCTGTCACACCTTGACGATTTAGCCAGTGTATGCCTGACATATGCAAAATTGGGCTAAAACGCTGGCACATGTTGAATACATTATGGGTAAGTTTGTATAGGTTAAGAGCACGCTGACATACGTCCTAGTACGTTGGCATACGTCGTAGTACGCTGGCATACATCGTAGTACGCTGGCATACGTCGTAGTACGCTGGCATACGTCGTAGTACGTTGGCATACGTCGTAGTACGCTGGCATACGTCGTAGTACGCTGGCATACGTCGTAGTACGCTGGCATACGTCGTAGTGCGCTGGCATACGTCGGAGTTCGCCGAGCTGTTAGACAAATTTCCCATGCTTGAAATTTTCCGACGTATGCCAGCGTATGACTCACATGTTCCGCATACGCTGGCATAAGTTGTTGGCACGTTATGATCGTTGACACACTTCGACCACATGTTACTCTTAAGTTACTCATAAGTTGAAACACGTCGAGGTAATTTCTAGCTTAGTAGTTCTCAACCTTTTGTAGCCGCGACTCCCCCAAAAAAAATTTAAAAAGAAAAAAAAATGAGGAGGGATCTTCTTCCTCTTCGCAGAAGAGGGGGAGGGGCATCTCCATTGTGTTGGAATCGCTCCCTAACTATTACATTTAATCACAGCGCATCTAATCAATTTCGAACAAATTAAACAATGGAAGGTGAGCTATCGAGGGAACAAGCACTTATCGGCATAACTGAATGAAGGAACCTCAATGTTGTGTGCAATCGAATTACCAAATTTGAAACAATATATTTGTTTGTTTGTTTGTTTTGATAACCTTCCCGCAACCCCCAAAAACAATCTCCCCACCCCTCAGGTTGAGAACCATTGGTCTAGCGTATCCGAAACTTATTTCTAACCTATGAATAACGTGCTTTGAACCGTTGGGTAACGTATCTGCAATGCACATTGACGTATGTAGACGAATTTGACGTCTTCCGGACGACCACAGAACTTACTGAACGTGTTTCTAACTTACAGCTCCCGGATAATGGCGTATTGGCAGCGTTTAGGGGAATTGGTATATAAATATAGGGTTCACACAGGAGGAACCCGTCAGTGTTTCAGACTCCGTGGTGAGCACATGTCCATGTGATGGGAGACATGGAGGATCCGGCAAGGCAGAGACGACAATACCTTCTCGCTGTCCTCCAACACCAACAAGACCTCATCGATTTGACACTGTACCAGTTGTGTGCCAATAGAGCCAGGAGAAGAAGAGCTGAATGGAGGACAAGGAACTGGGTGAGACCATTGATCGGGAGGCAACGGCAGTTTGGCATATATGACCAGCTCATTGTGGAACTCCAGAACGAGAATGAAGCAGCCTTCACCAACTTCCGGTGTATGCCCCCAGCGATGTTCGACGAGCTGCTAGACAGAGTGAGTCCAAGGATAACCAAGCAGTACTCCTTCTTCAGGGATCTGCTTGAGCCTGGCATGAGGCTGGCACTGACTTTGCATCACGTTGCCTCTGGCAACAAGCATGCCTCCATGAAGTTCGGATGGAGGGTCCCTCATAACACCCAGTCCCTAGTGGTCAGACAAGTCTGTCAAGCCATTATTGACGAGTACGTGGATGAGGTGCTGGTTTGCCAAAGTACTCCTGATGGTTGGCGCGCCATTGGTGACAAGTTCTTCCAAAGATTGAACTTTCCCCATACATGTGGGGCACTTGACGGGAAGCACGTGGCCTGCCACTGTCCTCTAAAGAGTGGGTCCCAATACTTCAACTATAAAGGATTCTACTCTATCGTTCTGATGGCGCTTGTGGATGCTGACTTCAAAATCATTTTGGCAGATGTCGGCGGTACTGGATCAGCATCAGATGCGCAGATATTCAATGACTCTGAGCTGAAGATATGCACTGAAGACGGGACCCTTGGTTTCCCTGACCCTGAGCCTCTTCCAAACGACAACCAAGACGTACCTTACTTCTTCGTCGGTGACGATGCATTTGACTTACAACCAACTATGATGAAGCCATACAGCCTCCGGGGAATGACGAATGAGCAACGCATCTTCAACTACAGGCGGAGCCGAGCAAGGAGGGGAGTAGAAAATGCATTCGGCATCCTGGCTCACAGATTCCAGGTTCTGCAAAGTCCCATGCAGCATCACCCTCCACTATCAAGCTCATTGTCAAAGCATGCGTGATCCTGCACAACCTCATGATGACCAGGTAATTCATGTTTACAAAGCATATATTATACACTATACAATGCAATTTAACTTTTAGCCTGTGCTTATCAAAAATATATGCTTTACCTTGAATGTTATATGTATCATTATGTTACTTTTTATTGTACAGCGCATTAGAATATGTATTTTTATTATAGGTGCGCTTTACAAGTAAATCAAACAAAATTCAAATCCCAGGTACCCAGGACTACAGAACCAGCAGCTTGACCGGGCAGAGAATGAGAAACGCGACCTTGTTCCAGGAGCTTGGCGAGAGGGACATCACTTGGAGGATACACAGACAGCTTCTGGCAACAACACTGCCTCCCAGGAAGGAAAGAAACAGAGGAATCTCCTCAAGCACTGGGTTAACTCCCCTGCTGGCGCAGTTCCGTGGCAAGATAGGATGATTTAGATATTTGTATTACTGCATTGTTCAGGCAATAAAGGACCTCAGAGGCAGTAACATTGCTCTTGAAATGAACATCGTTTCATTGATTTATTACAAAGGATAAGGCCATAATTTATTGGCCGCTCGATGAGGACCCTTATTGTGGACTGCACCAAAAAAACAATACGTCCGAAACTGGACCTCCGAGGGACCTGTTTTTTTTGTGCCCAAGGAGAATGTGTTACAGCATCATATTAAAAAAGGACAAATGTGTCCAAGAACAGCGTCCAAAAGGTTTTCTTGTCTAAAAAAAAAATAATAATAATAAAAGAACTACAACAAAAGCTTCCAATATTTCGTCACGTGACTTGATTAAGCCAATAGCAAGACCTGTAATACTGTATTTACGTATTTACGGAAAATATAGTGTATTTTAGAAAAAAATAATGTATTTACGGAATGACAATCCATTACATGGAATAATCTTTAAATAGTAACGTGACGTTTTCGAAACTTGAAAACAAATGTCCGAATATATTTAAAAGTTCATGATAGACGCTCTCAAAAGGCACCCTCAATGGGAGGATGTGTACAAGTGTTTAGTATTTAAGGAGATCCGGATCGTGTATATAAAAGAGCTGAGTCCGAATATGAAGGTTTCGTCTTCAACAACAACAACAACAACAACAACAACAACAACAACAACAACAACAACAACAACATAGATACATGTGATTATCACCACCGCGAATATGGCGTGAAACAGTTCCGTGAGGGTATTTTAGCTCTGCCCCCAAAGGGAGGGCTCCCTGTTTGGTGAGGCGCGTTGCTAAAACACCCTGACCCCCAGGTCTAGTCTCTCCCGAACTCCAAGCCACCCCCACCAAAACGCATACCATACGTTTTGGCCCGATAAGGCCATTTGAAGTCGCTTGCCACATAAATTTGATTACCAGGCCTGCCATATGCCTGAAATTTCGCAAGGCGGGTTTCTCGGTGCAAACGAAGAGGGCTGTGATAATCATATTTATTGTGCTAAATTGATTGATAGCAAGTACATGAATATTGGGTCGTCGTGTCGGCCAGCTTTCCATCTGGAGCGAGCAGCCATGTCGCCTTACGGCTTGTTGTTGTTTATGAATTAAATATTTAAAAAAATAACATCAACAAACATCGAGTTCGCTCAGCTTGGATTCAGTGCTCTGAAAAATAATGGAACAAAACACTGGTCAAAGGTCGATAAAAAAAATGCCACAAACATGGCCAAAACAATGTCTCTGCAAATGTGGAGAAGTACACAACCAAGCTGTCACTGTACGTAGTTCTTCTCTGTGGTGGAGGTGTCTTCAGCTACCCACACAGGGTGCTTGCAGAAATAGGATCGCTGGACAGGTTGAGCATTCCTGAGAACCCAGAGATGTTGAAGAGACTTTGACTGCTGGTGTCAAAGGCGCTTGGGCTCTGGATCGGTACCTGCTCAGCCGAGCCTATAACAGCAGAGGCGGAGGTTGGCTGCAACCCATGTTGAGGGGGAGGAGGCATCATCGACTGGCACTGTGGCTGCTGCATGTGAGGGTCCACATGCACAGTTGTCTGTGAGCCCCAGGATGACGCAGGTGGTGCCTGAACATTTGGCGAGGTGGCTGGTGCGTAGCTGGTGCCATACATGTTCGCACCGAAGCAGGAGCAGGGATGGTGTGGACTGTGGGAGGTTCTTCCTCATCACTGTCATAGTCCAATAGCTCACTGAGGATTGGGGTGAAGCGTGACCTTGCGATCCGGAGCCTGCGATGGACAGGCTGAGCAGGATGTCACACATGCAGTTGGCGAAGGCTACGCCGGCTGTGATGGGCTGAGGCTTTGGGAGAACTTTGAAGAGCTCCCCAGACTCGTGCACCCTCTTCTCGAGTGACTGTAGCAACTGATCATCATCGTGGCCATGCTTCCCCTTGCCCTGTGCGGATGAATATGGGACAGGGAAGGGCGTGCTGTCCTCACAAACCATGAGCGCCACACAGGAAGCCTCGGCAGCCTCGAGGTCCCCGCTGTGTGCTGCAATGGTTTCCTTTACCTGCAATTATGGCAATTGATGAGTAAATTACAAGGCAAAAATAAGAGGCAAATTCAATGATTTGTAGTAATCAATGATTAATTTGCTGAGAGATCTGTAGTACAGTCAAGCTAAAATAAATAAATATTAGTCTTGATATTAATATGTGTTTGCACTTACACTTTTGACGGGCTCAGCACGATGGCGGACCACAGTCTTGAGGTAGCCGAAGTTTGCCTTCACCCACTGCTCCCTCTCTGTCATCTCCGGGGCGCCGTCATCGCTCTTGTTCTTGTCCAGATGGGTGTGGGTGTCTTGAAGGGACTTGAACCACCCTTGAAGATGCTCGACAGGCTTCGCCATGGCCTTGCCTTGATCCTCCCAGAGCTTTGCCTTCTTGTCCACCCTCCGGTAGTCCGTCTTCTTGATGTCCCAGATGCATGGGTTGTCGCGAAGGAAATCGCACATGAGCTGTTCCTCTTTGAAATCGAGACATGACTGTGTCTTCTTGGCCCTCTTCTTCGCAAGGGTTGGCTGATAGGAGGCTGAGGCCTCGCACGCAGCTATCGATGCCCCCGACGGTGTCCGAGAGGCGTTGGAGCTGGCATCCTCTCCGTCAGAATGTCTCCATGGTGGGGAGGGTTTTGGTAATGATAGATCCTCCTTGGTCTGCGTCCAGGGACACGGCCAGGAGACTTCTTGCCAGTATTCTTTGAAGTTTTCCTCGGCATGACGATGATGTTGATAGTTCGATGTCTTGCTTGGTTATGATTAAAATGTTCGAGCGCCAGCGTCCATTTTAAATAGTCGAGCGACAGCGATTTGAATCGTTGAGCGTCTCTGAATAGCCTATGCCACGTGATCGTCGACGATACTTTGCCGAATGCTATGCATACGTTAGGCTATCGTTGGGCATACGTTCTGAACGCCGACAACACGCGAAGCATTCGTGATAAGTGATCTATAAGTTATCGAAACGTTCTGTGTACACGAGTAAGACATTTTGCATTTGTCCAACTCGTTATGATTTCGCCAAAAACATGAAAAAAACATCAACACTTCAACGTAAAAAATAAAATTAAAAAAAATAAAAATACCAAGGAGTCTGGAACACTGACGGGTTATCCTGTGAAGCCCATTTTTATATACCAATTCCCCGCAACGCTGCCAATACGCCATTATATGGTAGCTGTAAGTTAGAAACACGTTCAGTAAGTTCTGTGGTGGTCTGGAAGACGTCAATCAAATACGTCTACATACGTCAATGTGCGTTGGAGATACGTCACACATGGGTTCAAAGCACGTTACTCATAGGTTCAAAGCACCTTACTCATCGGTAAAAAATTAAGTTTCGGGTATGCTAAACATTACCTCGACGTGTTTCGACTGATGAGTAACTTTCAAGTAACGTGTGTCGACGTGTGTCAACGATCGCGTAGCGTGCCGACAGCTTATGCCAGCGTATGCGGAACGTGTGTCATACATCGAGAACGTCGAGAAATTTTCAACATGCTGAAAATTTGTCGACATATGCTAGCGTACGACGACGTATGTGAGCGTACTTTGACGTATACCAGCGTGCTCTTAACGTATACAAAACTTACCCATGACGTATTCGACATGTGCCAGCTTGGTTCGGCAAATTTTTCAGACGTCGGCATACGCTGGCTAAAACGTCAAGGTGTGACAGGGCCTTAAGGGTGGACAAGGAGGCCGATGTACGAGTATTCTGTGAGGGGGTAGAGCATCACCTGTGGTCAAGTGATTCTCATCCTGCTTACAAGGGAATTCGCGCATTGCGTTCATTCAAGCCCATCCCTCGGTGTACTGCAGTTAGAGCAGGGGGTGGTTGGCTCTTGACAGATGAGTCCGAAGTGAAGGCCTGCTGGCCAGTGACTTTGAGTGGGTCTACCAGGCTGATCCACCAGCTATCGAGTTGGGTGTCAGAGGTGTTCCGACCTCTATTGCTGACCCTCCAATCAACTGTGGTCCACCTTCGTTTGTGGAAACACAGGCTGCGGTGAACCGCTTGAAATGGGGTCAAGCTCCTGGGATTTGTGGCATCCATGCTGAACTTCTCAACGCTGGTGGAAATGCTGTACTCGTGTCATTGCATGCAGTTCTGTGCTCTGCCTGGAACACAGGCATCACCCCCAACTGACTGGAAGAGGGGCCTTGTTGTCCATCTCTGGAAATGGAAGGGTGATCGCCAAGACTGCAACTACCGAGGGGTGATGCTCTCTCAGTGCCAGGCAAGGTCTGTGCTGGGATAATTCTGGAGAGGGTTTGCCACCATCTGCTTGATCACCAGCGTCCAGAGCAGTCAGACTTTACACTAAAAAGATCAACGATTGACCATATCCTTGTTCTTTGGGTCCTCACAGAATGCAGACAGTTTCGGCAGGAGCTGCTTGCAGTCCATGTGGATGCTTACAAAGTGTTTGATTCAGTGAATCGGGATTCCCTCTGGAGGATTATTGGTCTTCGTGAGGTGCCACCAAAACTGATCAATCTGATGTCTGAACAAAACTCTGGCACTGAGAATGCTGTGAGATGTGGTGGTGCCATCTCTCACTTATTTCTAGTTGTTACTGGAGTTCGTCAGGGGTGTGTACTGCCCTAACACTTTTCAGTACTTTTCTGGACTAGATTCTGGGGAGGATGTCAGAGAGATCAAGCTGCTGTGCATCGTTTGGGAATGTCAAGATCTCTGACCTTAATTTCGCAGATAAGACTTGCGGATTTCACAGATTGTTGAGATTCTGGATATCTTTTTGGGGGCCCTTAAGGTTCTAAATGAGGAGTGAGACGCGCTGGGATTACGAGTTTCCTGGGTCAAAACAAAGATCCAGGCTTTCAATGACATCTTGGTTGCTGCTATCCCGTCTGTACCTGTTTGTGGCTAGGATGTTGAGGTCACGGAGAGATTCATTTCCCTTGGCAGTGATATTCATGTCTCTGCTGGCTGTGAGCCAGAGCCAGAGGTCAACAGACATCTCGGTCGGGCCTGGGGAGTCATGGATTCACTGGATCATGGGGTGTGGCACTCCCGGTGGCTGTGTGGGAGGACGAAAGGCTGAGTCTTCAGTTCCTTGGTGCTTCCATTCTTGCTCTATGGACGTGAGACTTGGACTCTGCCCAGGGATCTGAGATGGAGACTTAAGTCATTTGGCACAAGGTCTCTTCGGATAATCCTTGGCCATCGCTGCTCGGACTTTGCGTCCAACGAGCGTTTGCTGAGAGAGACTCAAATGAGATTTGTTTCCTGCATCGTCTGTGAGCATCAGCTGTGGCTATATGGACATGTGGCTCGTTTTCCTGACGCTGATCCTGCTCACCAGAGTCTCTCAGTGAGGGAGCCTCGTGAGTGGTGGAGGCCAATGCTACACCCCTCAAATCTCTTTGCATAGCCTCCCTTGACCTTAATCCTTGTCTTCCTCTGCATCTTTTTCCTCTAATTGGCTCATTCCATGCTTTCTTGATTTGTTCTTCATCCTTTTTCCTCATCACATGTCCAAACCACCACAACCTCGTTTCTCTAATCTTTTCCATGATACAACTCCTGATTTCTTGTGTATCTCCTCAATCCACTACCACTCTCTCAGTGATACTCAAATAATCCACTGAAGCATTCTCATCTCTGTCCTCTCCAGTCACTCCTCTTCCCTTTTTCTCAAAGCCCATGTTTCTGCACCATACATTATAACCATTCTAATCACTGGCTTGTAGATTTAAACCTTCAATTGCAGACGACTCCACCAGCCTTCGATTTTGTCCATGCTGCCTTCACTGTATCCTGGATTTCTGATTCACAACCTCCACCTTCCTTTTGCACTGAGCCAAGGTATTTGAATTTCTCCACTTGTGTCAGCTGTCCACCCCTTATCTACAATCTTGACCCTCTCTATATCAGTCTTACCACACACTATTACTTCTGTCTTTCTTGCATTAACTTTTAACCCCTGCCTCTCAAAGCTCCCTTGACATTCCAGCACTCTTCTCTGCAGCTGTTCCTTTGACTCTGCTGTTAATGTCATGATAAAGTCATCATTTAACACATCAATCAGTTTCAAAAAGGAAGAGATTTAGTGCAGAATCATGGTGGAGACGAACCTTCACTCTAAAATATTGTGAGTCCCCATTCATTGTGCTGATCATAGGGTTGGCTCCCACATACATTTCCTTCACGATCTTAACAATCTGCTCTGGCACACCCTTTTTTCTAAAGGACTAATACTCTTGGAGTTATATCATATGCCTTCTCTATATCTACGAATGCCCAGTACAGATTCTCATTTTCTTCCAGCATCTTTTCCTGAATCTGTCTCGTGAAGAAAAATCGCATTCACTGTTCCCCTTCCTTGCATGAATCCATTCTGCATCTCATCTATGTTCACAATCTTCCTAAGTCTTAGGACCTATCCTTTGGTCCTAAAGATCCTATCCAGTATGTTCATGGCATGCTCCATCAATTTGATCCCTCTGTAATTAACACGGTCTAAGATCTCCCCTTTCTAGTTGAAAATTGGGATTTTTTCAATCATCCTTCAATCATCAGGTATCTTCTCCTGACTCCACACTTTCCAAATCAACTCTACCTTCCACTTAACCCCCTCAGTTCCTCGCGCTTTCACAAACTTGACCGCAACTTCAGGTGGTCCACAGGCTTTCCCTCTTTTCATTTTGGCATGTGCGTTTTAACCTTCTCTGCTTGAACCTCCTTCACATGTCCCTCAGTTTTCCATGCCTGTCTGTCATTTTACAAATTTAGTAATCTTTCAAAGAGCTCTTTCCACCTTCTCTAAATTTCCTCTTCTTCATGTTGTATTTGACTTGCATCGTATTTTGTTGCACACCCTCCACCTCCTCCTCCCCACCCTAAGTCCTGGTATAACTTCTGCCTTGCTCTTGATATTGTTCCGTGTCGACCTCGAGGTGCCACAACAAATGCACCGTAACCCGAAGGCCGTAGGGCGTCATGGCAGAATGGAAATTAAAACATTGATGTGCCCTTAGTGTTGTTTTAAAAGTGAAACCAACATATGACAGGAGACAGCAGAGTAACTTTATCAGAAATATTTATTAATCCCTCATGTCTACTTTAAGCACAACAATATAAATTAAATGTAACAATTAATGACTTTCCTAAGAATCCTCAAATTAAACAAGTGCAAACGTTACTAACAGCAATGCAGCTATATGTAAACTCACGACTCCCAATTGGCAACTTGGTTGACTCTAGCAGTTCGCACATTAAACTCCAGCAGGTTATTAATGGGTGAAAGTTCGGCTGTGAGCCCTGTTGGAAGAATCAAAGTACGGCAGGTGTGCACAAGTGATGAAGCCGACACAGGTAGTCATTCTATCACGTACAACATGTCCTCAGAAGGTGAATCGCCAAGGCACAGAGAAGAACCCGAGTCAGCCGTTACAGCTGCACCACAAATAATGAAGATGGGAACTCTAAACTGAAAAGGACAAAGTGTTTGAAGAACAGGAGAGCTTGGAGGGACGAATAAGCTCCGAGAGTAAGCAATGGTCAACACGCCGAGTGCCTTCTCAAAATGACACATAACTCACCCAAAATGGTGCCAATGAGGGAATACAAAGAGCAGAGATTTATATATCGTCGCCAAGATAACAAGTGAACTGCAATGTCCGACAGACAGGTCCAATTAATAGTTGAGGGAGTTCAGCAAAGAATACCTCAAAGGGTAGACGTACAAAGATAAGCTGAATCTCCTCCCCGGACCCGCACACTGTGTGTAAAAGTTTAGCAGCCGTGGCAAAGAAATTGATAGGTCATTAAACCTTCACAGGTTCGCTTCCGAAGACTCCCGATCCCTCCTTCACTGTGACATCAATTTTAAAACACCTGTTTTCTCTCCTTTGTCCTTCCCTGTGCACCTCACGTCAGCTTCCATGCAGCTGGAGTTGGATGAGAAATTGAAGGATTATACAACGATCAATACTGTACACATCATGGTCTCTACTGCGACAAATGTCTAATATTTGTTATGTCGTCTGCCTCAGATATTTTCAGGACTTTCTCGAAAACGTGCTGAAGTCAATTCCTTTTGTGGCCGTTTGACTGGATGATGTACTTTTGTCTGGTAAAGATGAAGCAGATCACTTGTCCCACCTTCAGGAAATGTTCTGGTGGTTGAGGCCAGCAGGGATTCATCTGAACAAGGCCAAATGTGCCTTTTTGGCTGATTCAGTTGTGTGTTGGGGTTCTTGCTTTGATGTGACCAGCAAATGGCCGATGCAACAGACCATCCAGTCCATTGTGGAGGCACCGGCCGGCACCTCAGAATTTATCGCAGTTCATAAGTTTCCTTGGAATGTTGAATTATTACCATTGGTTCTTGCCAAGTGTTGCCACTGTTCTTCATGGTTCTTAATGGACGTATGGTTGCAATCCATACTGAGCACAAACAAGCCTTTGCTTCGGTTGTTCGGAGAAAACAAGCCTGTACCACAGTTGACTTCACTGAGGGTTATCTGTTGATGTATTACTCTCAGTGCACATTGGTATACTTTGAGGTTCAAACCTGATAAGGCTAATGGTAATTGTGAAGCTTTAAGTCGTTTACCCCTCCCAGAGAAGGCTACCAGATGCCCCAGGGAAGGTTAACGGCAGTTGATGGACAATCTTTCAGAACCAATCACAGCATCACAAATATGAGACTGGACTGAATTGGACACCTGGTTGTGTCAGGTGTATCGTTATGTCCAGATGGGTTGGCCAGATAAATTACCATTTAAGGAGTTGTTACCATTTTTCTGCAGAAGAACAGAGCTAAGCATTGACACAAAAGGGGAGTGTGTTATGTAAGAAAATGGGATGATTCTACCCAAACCAGGTCGGGCTCGGTTGTCGGAGGAATTACATGAGACTCATCCTGGAGTGGGACGCATGAAAGGGATAGGGGCTCTCAGTTATTTCTGGTGGCCAAATTTGTGAAAGGACATCGACGGTGTTGTACATCTGTGTAATGCTTGTCAAATGAATACAAAGAATCCTCCTACCACTATATTGCATTCTTCGGAATTACCTGCCAAACCTGGGCAGAGATGGCGTGTAGATTATGCAGATCCATTTATGGTATGAATGCTTTTGTCACAGGAGATGCTCTCTCTAAATTTGTAGTGATTCGGAATGTGACCTCAAATTCAACATCAACAAAAGCAACTGCCTTCCTTCCTGAAAGTCCCTGTCGTGTCCATCTTGTATACCCCGTGTACCCTGCCCCATCCCTCTCACCTCTACTAATCTCCTCATGTCCCTCTTCCCCACTGTTTTGTCCTTCCCTCTCCCACCCCTCTTGCGCCCCCCCTACCCTTTTTGTTCACCTCCGCCATCTTCGAAGATGGATGAAGGTTAATGTTTTCACCCCTTTCTGTTTGTTTGTTTGTTTGTTTGTGATCAGTATTACGGAAAAACTCCTCGACGGATTTCTACGAAACTTGGTGGCGGGTAGGTATGGTCCAAGGATCATGCCATTAAATTTTAGACTTGGTCCCCCCCCCCAAAAAAAATTGTTCGAGAAAAAAAAATATATTTTTTTGCATTTTTACATGTTTTAAGTGATTTCCAACCCCCCCCAAAACTTTTTTTACCCCCCCCCAAAAAAAGGAAAAAATATTTTTTTGCATTTCCACATGTTTTCAGTGATTTCCAACCCCCCCTCCAAAAAAAAATTGTTAGAGAAAAAAAATTTACAACTTTTTTTTCAACAAAATTTCGATTTTTTTTGGCATTTTTACATGTTTTAAGTGATTTCCAACCCCCCCCCCCAAAAAAAAAAATGTTGGAGAAATGAACTATAACTCTGTCAGCACTGTTGACATATTTTATGAATAAGATATAAGGTTCACTTGAGTGACCCAGCAGTATTGGCGGCGAAGGTTTTGCACTCTCCCGAGTGCTCCCCCTCTCGTTCGTTGTGTGTTCGCTCTCATACTTGCCTCGACAATGCATACAAAAAACAACAACTGTTAATTGCCCCATGGATGTGTTCAAAACTCATGGGTTAGTTGAACATTTGGTATCAGACAATGACACCTGTTTTATGCCTGCTGATTTCAGGACTGTGGCGTATCCGAAGGATTGCGGGGTGAAAGGCCAGACACCACATAAGTCGAAGCTCCACGTTTATTACCTCGGGAGGCGCACACTGCGCATGTGCGTGGCGGCAGCTTCACAGAACATGACAGCATTTCCCCCCAAATAAAATCTTGCACAACATTATTCCCCCAACAACACATACAACAGTGCAAGGTGCAATCATAAATTCAACCGCTCCGGTTACTTGCATGTGCGAGCAACGCGTCGCAAGATGGGCGACTGTTCTTGTGGAGCACTGACAGTGGCAGCCTCAAGAGGAGATGGAGGAAGGAGGAGGAGCAGGCTCCAACAAATCACTATCGGTCTCAGACTCAGTGGGCAAAGGCACTTGGCTCACAATCGGAACAGACACCAGGGAATCACCCTCAAAGGGCTGAATATAGTTTGGAGGATTGGGGTCACAATGCCTCAGGCGGAGCTGGTCAATATGTTTACGTACTGTTTGTCCATTGGACAGTTCCACAACAAATAAAGAGTTGCCGATTCGATTTATAACACGACCAGTGATCCATTTAGATCCACAGCCGGGATTCAGCACAAAAACGGGATCGAACACATTGATGGCACATGGAACTGAGGTCCTGTCATGGTCCCACTTTTGTTTAAACTGGTGGTCCACCACCCTGGACGAATCATTCGAATGAATCAGGTCTAAGCGTGTCTTTCGCATTCGACCAAACTTCATTTATGCGGGTGTGCGTCCAGTGGTTGTGTGCAGACGTGTCCTATATGTAAACTAGAGGGGAGCACTCGGGAGAGTGCAAAACCTCCGCCGCCAATACTGCTGGGTCACTCAAGTGAACCTTATATCTTATTCATCTTTCTCTCATTCCAGCAATCTGTGTTTGTGTCTGTGTGTGTGTGTGTGTGTGTGTGTGTGTGTGTGTGTGTGTGTGTGTGCGTGCGTGCGTGTGTGTGTGTGTGTGTGTGTGTGTGCGTGCGTGTGTGTGTGTGTGTGTGTGTGCGTGCGTGCGTGCGTGCGTGTGTGTGTGTGTGTGTGCGTGCGTGCGTGCGTGCGTGTGTGTGTGTGTGTGCGTGCGTGCGTGCGTGCGTGTGTGCGGGTGTGTGTGTGTGTGCGTGCGTGCGTGCGTGCGTGCGTGCGTGCGTGTGTGTGTGTGTGTGTGTGTGTGTGTGTGCGTGTGTGTGACCGCTATTTCTCGACAACCGCTGGTACAATCTAATTGAAACTTGCCAGGTATATTGCTGGGGACCTGAGGATGTGCCTTTACAAGGTTTGATATAAATCGTACAAGTGCTTCCCAAGTTATGGCCATTTATTTATCAAACCAATGGAAAGACACGTTGTTGCGTGGGCGTGGCCGATGGGGAATGGAAGCACAGCCACGTTCCCCATTACGGGTTACAACGTACGGGCTTCCGGAGAGTGATGACTTCGTGTATTCTAATAATTTCTCGATTTCTTATGCGCATTTATAGATAAACAGAATGGCCCAAGTTATGATCGTTTTCATATTAGACGGTGTCTAAATTTCGGGAACATCAGGGTGCTGGTATGCTCCGAACCAGGAAGTAAATTTTTTCTCTCTCTTCTCTTCTCTTTTTTTTTTTCCTTGCTACGACATTGCGAAAAGGTAAAATACGTTGGCGCTAATTGAATAAGTGGGTATTAAAAATAAATGGCGAATAATCGTAACTGCGAATAATATCGAACTTCCGGTCAAGCACGTACGGGCACGTCAGAGCGAAGAAACGGCCTGTGTGGTTTATTTATTTATTATTATTTTTTTTTTTCTTATAATTTTTTTTTTTACAGGCACGTACGAGTTAAATATGATGTCAACAGTGATGACAGAGTTATAGTTCTTTTCTCTAACATTTTTTTTTTGGGGGGGGGTGGTGGTTGGAAATCACTTAAAACATGAAAAAATGCAAAAAAAAAAAATCGAAATTTTGTTGAAAAAAACTTGCAAAAAATTTTTTTCTCTAAATTTTTTTTTGGAGGGGGGGTTGGAAATCACTTAAAACATGTAGAAATGCAAAAAAAATCGAAATTTTGTTGAAAAAAAAGTTGCAAAAATTTTTCTTTTTTGGGGGGAGGTGGGGGTGACAATTTTTTGGGGGTGGTTGGAAATCACTTAAAACATGTAAAAATGCAAAAAAAAAAATTTTCTCTAAATTTTTTTTGGGGTGGTGTAACAACTTTTTTTGGGGGGGTTGTAAATCACTTAAAACAAGTATAAATGCAAAAAAAATCTTTTTTTGGGGGGTAACAATTTTTTGGGGGGGGTTGGAAATCACTTAAAACATGTAGAAATGAAAAAAAAATTCTCAAACAATTTTTTTGGGGGGGGGGGTAACTTTTTTTGGGGGTCAGGTCAGGTCTGGGAGCATGTGCCAGAACAGCGCGTCGCTGCGTCCACTTTCCGCCGGTACTCCAGGCAGATGCCAGGCCCATCCCCATCTCCTTGAGATGATGGTCAACCTGCTGCAACCACGAGGCACGTGGTCGGCCCACTGGCCTCCTCCACTCATGAGACTCCCTCGCTGAGAGAATCTGGTGAGCCGGATCAGCGTCAGGAAAACGAGCCACATGTCCATACAGCCGCAACTGACGCTCACGCTCATTGGACACAAAATCCTACCAGCGATAGCCAAGGATTCTCCGAAGAGACCTGGTACCAAAGGAATGAAGTCTCCGTCTCAGATCCTTGGTCAGTGTCCAAGTCTCGCATCCATAGAGCAGGACTGGAAGTACCAAGGACCTGAAGACTTGGACTTTCGTCCTCCCGCACAGGTACCGACAGCGCCACACCCCATGATCCAGTGAATCCATGACTCCCCAGGCCCGACCCAGACGTCTATTGACCTCTGACTCACAGCCAGCAGAGACATGAATATCACTGCCAAGGTAAGTGAATCTCTCCACGAACTCAACATCCTCACCACAAACAGACACAGACAGGACAGCAGCATCCAAGATATCACCGAAAGCCTGGATCTTAGTTTTGACCCAAGAAACCCGTAATCCCAGCGGCTCCGACTCCTCATTCAGCACCTCGAGGGCCCCCAAAAGGATATCTGACTGCATCATCTGCAAAATCAAGGTCCGATATCTTGACATTCTCAAACGATGCACCGCAGCTTGATCTCTGCGACATCCTCCCTAAAATCCAGTCCATACAAGTGCTGAAAAGTGTGGGGGGCAGTACACACCCGTGACGAACTCCAGTAACAACTGGTAATAAGTCAGAGATGGTACCACCACACTTCACAGCACTCTCAGTACCAGAGTAGAGTTCAGACATCAGATCGATCAGTTTTGGTGGCACCCCACGAAGACCAAGAATCCTCCAGAGGACATCCCGATTCACTGAATCGAACTCTTTCCAGAGATCAACATAGGCTGCAAGCAGCCCCTGCCGAAACTCTCGTCTGCATTCGGTGAGGACACGAAGAGCAAGGATACGGTCAATCATTGACCTCTTTAGTGTAAAGCCTGACTGCTCTGGACGCTGGTGCTCAAGCAGATGGTGGCGAACCCTATCAAGAATTATCCGAGCAAAGACCTTGCCTGGCACTGAGAGCAGCGCCACCCCTCGGTAGTTGTTACAGTCTTGGCGATCACCCTTCCCTTTCCAGAGAGGAACAACAAGGCCCTCTTCCAATCAGTTGGGATGATGCCTGTGTTCCAGGCAGAGCACAAAACTGCATGCAACGACACGAGTGCAGCATTTCCACCAGCCTTGAGAAGTTCAGCATGGATGCCACAGATCCCTAGAGCTTTGCCCCGTTTCAACTGGTTCACTGCAGTCATGCAGGTAGTTGCGATCGACGCAGCTTTCGTCAGATCGAGATCGGGAACAACCAACAATTTCCAGAGGATCGTCGCCTTGTTGATGCCAAAAACGAAAACATCTCTCAACATCTCATCCAACGTGGCACCGAATTCACAATGTTCAGCCAATCTAAGAAGGTCAGCAACAAACTCGGACACCGACTGACCTTCCTTCCTCCCATGAGTGCAGAACTTGTACCGGGACACGATTTTTCCGGGTTTCGGCTTGTAGTGTCTGGCCACAATCTCGATCAGTTCATCGAAGTTCATTTGTCCTTCGGTTTATTGGGAGTAACCAGATCCTTCATCAGGGCATATGTTGTTTTGCCACACACCGTGAGCAGAACGGCTCGGCGACGATCAGCATCTTCTGCCGCCGCCATCTTGTTACCAATGAAGTATTGTCCAAATCGATCAGCAAAGTCTTCCCAGTCCTCATCCGGCTGGTACTCCACCAGAATCCCCACGGACGCCACAGTGAGCAATGCCGACTTGGCAAAGCACTAAACCAGTCGCCAGTTGTGGCGTATCCGAAGGATTGCGGGGTGAAAGGCCAGACACCACAAAAGTCGAAGCTCCACGTTAATTACCCAGGGAGGCGCACACTGCGCATGTGCGTGGCGGGAGCTTCACAGAACATGACAGTGAACTAACCAACCCTTGCGCAATACTCTCCATAATCCGGGGCTAAGCCCTCGGGTACCCACTGTGATGTTTAACAGGGGAAGATTAAACCCCAACCAATTGCCTTCCAGAGCATCATCTCACCAGGATTTGGTTTGCATTGGAGGATATATTACGATTACCTGTCTTTATTGCTGCAGTTAATTACTTTTGAATAAACTTTCATAAAACGGATTTCAGCTTTTGAAATTATCCACATCCCATGAACTCCTGGCTCTGGGGGGGAGTGGTGGGGGGGGGTGTACATGACTCTTTTAGAGAGTGACCCTCATTTTTTTTTGTTCTATATGCCAAGACCTTCAAAAGAGTTTGGATAAAACCTCCAGATCAAGTACGTTTTCTCTGTAGGGTCCATCTTGGACTCGCAGTTGGCTAACAGCAAACCAGAATTGAACCAAAATGCCCATATTGGGTTTAGATGGAATAAATAATTATTAAGCACCCATAAATTATTAATTTTAATTTACTTCAATTACTTATGCATTGCTTAACACATTTTAGCATGATTTATTCTCTTAAAACTTGGTTCACAGGAGAAAATGACCATATTTTACGTAATTTTTGTCAAAAATAGTCAAAAATAGCTTTCAACTTGAAAGTAGCTCAAAGTTTGATGGTCTCTGAATGACTTAATATTGTAAGTAGAGCAATAAAATTTGGCCAAAAGTTTTATTGTTGAGTTCTCTGAGCAATTCAATTTTCATATTCTCACAATGGGACTATGTGTGATGACCACAGAGCTCATTGAAAGCCAAAGTCACACCTACCCCCAAATTGCAACTTTTGCGGTATTTCATCAAATGATGATATCTCCTAAATTAAATGCCATGGAAAGTTGATTTTTTATACTAAATATAGGTTATTGACACCAAGGAATTCATTGGTAACATTTTTGTATTTTTTAGCTGAACTTATTGGCATAATCCCAAGATCCAGGACCTTGTCTCAGTTTTAGTTTCCCTTTGTGTGGTATACCATCAGTATGGACGTTGTGACTATGTGTTTGACATGTACTCTGAAGATCCCTCAGTGAAGGACATTGAGAGAATGAGGCGATGTGATACTCTTCCAATTGAGCACAGTTCTATTGAACCAGGAACACCTCCACCAAAAAAGATGGAAACTTTCTGGCACTCAAACATCAACAATCTTCTTTTGGAGAAGTGCATCTATTGTCATCTTCGAGGAAATGCTCCTGAAACTCGTCAATACCCCACTGTGGTTAGCCAGGTAACTAAAGAAGATGATAATTGGCAGTGTGTCATGGCTCACAAAGGTGAAGAAAATGTGATGGCCCATCTTCAATCGTCTTTCGAAGAAGCTGACTTCCGTATACCTCTTCATGTCTTGGACTCACTAAAGGCAGGACACAAAGTATGTGTTGTCATCTCAAATGACACTGATGTCATTGTTGCCCTGCTCAACCACATACCAGTCTTCCAGCAGCACAACCTTGAGCAGCTGTGGGTGTGAGCTGGAGTGGGCGACACCACTCGGTATGTGCCTCTTCATACCTTGTTCCAGCGTGTTGGTCATCAGCTCTGTGCAGTACTACCAGCTGTGCATAGCCTTACAGGGTGTGACATCACAAGTAGAATTGGATCAAAGAAGGCAGCTTTGCAGGTAGAGCCAGAAAAGTTTCTCAAACACTTTGTGAGATCACCAACCCTCTCTCCATCATTAATTCACAATGTTGAGCATCACTTGGTGAAGGTGCTGAAAAGTGGAAGTGATGTTACAAATTTCGATGATCTCTGAGCAGAGATGTTCCATTTCAACAAAAGTAGTTCTCTTCATAACCTGCCTCCAACCAGCCAGGGACTTCTACCTCATATCCTACGTGGATTCTTTAATGCTTACACTACCATGCATACCTTGGACAGCCATACTGATCCTGAAACTGTTGAGTCACTGAAGCCAGTGGATTGTGGCTATGAGTATGAGCAGGGTCAGCTAATACCTGTAACATTGAGGAAAATCCTTCCTGCCCATTGGTCTGTATTCTGTACTTGTGATAAGTGTGCTTGGCCAACTTGCTCTTGCAGGATGGCTGGGGTCAGATGTTGCAGATTCTGTCGGTGCAAAAAAACATCACCCGACTGCAAAAATCCAATTGCTTAATGTGATTCTCAGGAATTCTGCAACTTTTTGTGGAGATGACTGTTTGAGCTTTGCATTATATTCTTACAGTTGATTTATGTGTATTATGTAGTGTATATAGCAATATTAGTTCGAGCAGTCTGTAGCGTAGGTAGTGTAGTACTGATAACATGTTATAAATCTTGAATGTTCGATAAGTGATAATTCAAGAAAATGTATCAACAACACATAACAATTTTACCTGAACTTCATGAGTGAGCTTGTAGGATTGGATTATGGTATCGACCTCACAAAGGGAAACATGGAAGCAGTAAATTATGTCGTGTGTGTAATAATATTAGTACTTGTGGTATGCAGCATATGTAATGAAGCATTTAGAACAAGTTATCTTGAAGGCTGGAAGAGTGATAATTCAAGAAAATATATCAACAACAAGTCAGGAACATATTGAGCTATTTGGCAGCAATGTATATGTAACTAATAGTATTGATGTATGTGCACCGCTGTATTAATGGTTGTGCATAAACCAGAACTTAATTCAATGTGTAAACATTGAAATTCTGAAATTAATGTTGCTTTTGACTAGTTTTAATAGAAAGGCTCGAGGGAGTGGGAAGGATATTAAGTTAGAGTTTCATTTTGAATATTGTTCTGCATTCCGAATTTTCAATATTCTGGCAGCAATTTTGGAATTATTAAAAAGCAGATCAACTCCAAAAATTCCGAAAATGTAACCAATGAATTTTTTGTGGTCAAAAACTTATATATATATATATATATATATATATATATATATATATATATATATATATATATATATATATATATATATATATATATATATATACATGTAGTATCAAAAATAAACTTCCCATGACATTACATGAAGGAGATATCATCATTTGATGAAATTCCGTAAAAGTGGCCATTTGGGGGAAGGGGTGACTTTGGTTTACAATGAGCTCTGTGGTCATCACACAGAGCCCCATTGTGAGAATATGAAAATTTAATTGCTCAGAAAACTCAAAAATGAAACTTTTGGCTAAATTTTATTGCTCCACTTACAATATTAAGTCATTCAGCGATCATCAAACTTTGAGCGACTTTCAAGTTGAAAGCTATGTTTGACTATTTTTGACTAAAATTACGTAAAACATGGTCATTTTCGACTGTGAACCAAGTTTTAAGAGAATAAATCATGCTAAAATGTGTTAAGCAATGCATATGTTATTGAAGTAAATCAAAATTAATAATTTCTGGATGTTTACTAATGATTTATTCCATCTAAACCAAATATGGGCGTTTTGGTTCAATTTTAGTTTGCTGGTCGCCAACTGCGAATCCAAGATGGACCCTACAGAGAAAAGGTACTTGATCTGGAGGTGTTACCCCAACTTTTTTTGTAGGTCTTGGCATATGAACAAAAAAAAAAAATAGGGTGATGCTCTAAAAGAGTCATGTACACAAACACCCCCCCCCCACCCCAGAGCCTGTACTAATGGGGGTTAAAATGGTTAAATATGTGGTTATATGATGTGACGAGTGGTGTGCGAGTGTGAAGTCCACATCCCCTGGTGGTTAAAAGGGTTAAAATGTGGTTATTTGACGTGATGAGTGTGAAATCCACATCCCCTTGGGGTTAAAATGGTTTAAAATGTGGTTAAATGACATGGTAAGTGGTGTACGAGTGAAATCCACATCTCCTGGAGGTAATAGTGTTTAAAATGTGATTATATGACGTGAAGAGTGGTGTACGAATGAAATCCACAACCCCAAGTGGTTAAAATGGTGAAAATGTGGTTAGATGACGTCATGAGTGGTGAACCACTGAAACCCACATTCCCCGAGGGCGAAAAGGGTTCAAATGTGGTTCTATGACGTGATGAGTGGTGCATGAGTAAAATCCACGTCCCCTGGGGGTTAAAAGGATTAAAAATGTGGTATAATGACGTGATGAGTGGTGCAAGAGTGTGAAATCCACATCCCCTGGGGGTTAAAATGTGGTTATATGACGTGATGAGTGGTGCAAGAGTGTGAAATCCACGTCCCCTGGGGTTAAAAGGATTTAAAATGTGGTAAAATGACATAATGAGTGGTGTAAGAGTGTGAAATCCTCATCCCCTGGGGGTTAAAATGTGGTTATATGACGTGATGAGTGGTGTAAGAGTGTGAAATCCTCATCCCCTGGGGGTTAAAATGTGGTTATATGACGTGATGAGTGGTGTAAGAGTGAATTCCCCATTACCCGAAGGTTAAGAGAGATAAAACTCTCTATTTAAACCCGTGGGAATGGGTGGCCGAGTGGTCTGAGCGGGCAATTTCACGGGCAGAGTCTGGTGAAACGGACCTGGTCCTGTGAGGGGTTCGATCCCCGCCCCCTGGTTAGGCTGCCGAACATGATGAAGCATCGGTCTTGTCCATGTGGAGTGTCCAGTCGCAATTCATTAGCTCACACACTCCCCACGGTGAAACTTCGGTGAGGTTCCCACATATTTTTAACTAATTACTTGTCCATAATTAATACATTTTAATTCCTTGATTGTGGTGACGTCACACCTTAACTCAATGAATTCTTATTTTCGGAAAGGATTTAAATTATCTCATTTATCCTTCGGTAATTATCCTTTCGATTAAATAATCCATGGAACATCCGGGAAGATAAAAATAAAATTAATATAAATTAAACACCAGTTTCCTTCCAACGAACTTCAACGTCAGAAGCCTGAGGCCCATCAAGCACGCGCAACGGTTACCAAGCAACAGTTACCAAGGTACAGTCGATGTGATTTGGATGGACGCGAATATAAATGTACAACTGCAGAATAGAGTATCGGAGCAGTTTACTTCTTCTCACGATTCGTTTTCACTGAATTGGAAAAGACATCGAAGAAGCACAACCCGTGTGACGTGTCGCCGCCGGGCCGCCATCTTGGTTAGCTCAACTCGAGTCACTGGAAAAGCGGATCTCGTTGTTTTGAACGAATCTCACACGGAATGCTCTGTGAAAATGCCGTTTTGTGCAGCAATACCTACACCGGGCCAATGATGGACGGAAAGGTTGTGGAAACACGTTTCACATGTTTTAAATGTTGCTCAACAGGTGTCGTGTCACTTTACTGTGAAACATCACTTCAGTGTCGCAGCTTTCATCACCGGCATCGTGTCACCACACACGAAAACCGCAGGGCTCCAGCGGCTTGCTATCGCTTGCCAGGCGACTCGTTCCGTATCAACCGCTTTCCATGCCGCCAGGGAAGAGAACAAAGCGATTTCGACGTGATTCGTCACGTTTCACAAAGATGGCCGCCGGAGTCGGATACAAACAATACTCCAATCAATGAAATGTTCAGAGACCAAGCTGCACTCCCCTTTGTCCCTTGTGATGCGAACTCAGATTATGATTGAAACGTGCATTTAATGCTTTTATTGTTACTCTGGTTTTCATTGTAATTCTTCAAGATCGACAAACCTGCCAATGTCCCCCTCACCTGTTCGGAGTTTGTCCTTTTTGTGCATGTGACGTGACATGGCGGAGGAGTCTGGCGGGCTGGGCCAGAGTGATGCACGTGGAGGTGTGTCGTCCTCATCCTCCATTGGCTGAGAGTGCGACTCTGCCGCTGATGGGATGCCCCGAAAACCAGTGTACTGGTCCTCATTTCGCCAACCACGGAAGGATGACAGACTGAGTTAACCCCATCTGATGTACCAGCATGAGAGCCAAATAGCAGCCTGAATAAAGAGCCAAATACCTGCCTGAGAGTCAAATACCAGCCTGAATAAAGAGCCAAGAACCAGTCTGAATAACCACTTCTGGTACACACCACTCCCTTCCCAAATACACCACACTTCCACTCGCTTCAGACAAACCTAACCCCACCCACCCCTGGTGTACCTACCCTCAGCTATGCAGTACACCCAACCTCTCCCATCATTTTGTACCCCCCCTCCTCCCCCACTTCCCTCCGGAATATACCACCCCCACTCCCTCTCTCTGGTAACACCCAACCCCATTCATGTACACCAACATCCACCCTCTGGTGCACGACCAAGCCCTTTCCCCCTTCCTGTACATGACCGCCTCCCTTCCAGAGAAAGTGAAAAAAACCAAGAGAATACGTTATTGTGACACAAATGCACTCTGAGATTCTGAAAGCATACAACCAAAACCCAGAATTGAATCCCATTGGGAATCTGTGGAAAGACTTGAAGGAAGCTCGCCAGATGACGCGATTGGGTCAAATCCTTCGGGACCCCCATTATTTGATGATAGGAGGGAAACCACGGGGTAACCTTCCCAGGTCAGAATGCACGAATGTGTGTCGTGGTGGTGCTGAGATGTCGTCCACCAGACGGCAGGCTCCTTGGGTTAACCTGAGGCGGTCCATTTGGATGGGTGCCTGGAATGTCTTATCCCAAAGAGAGGATGATCACCTGTCTCCATTATCGTCTGATCTCAAGCGTTTGAACAACGGTATTGCAGCACTCTCTGAAGTTCAGAGACCGTATTGTGGAGAGTTCATGGTTGGTGGTTACACCTCCTGTTGGTTTGGTCGCTCTGATGGTTACCATGCCCAAGGAGTTCCTGCAACTGTGTCCAATAAGTTGACTCCAGTGATACTTGAAGTAACACCGGACAACGAGCGTATTATGAGACGAAGGATTTGTCACTCCTTGGGTGTCGTTTCCCAGGTCTCTGTATGTGCTCCAATTCGGGCGAGTGAACTCACCGTGAAGGACGCATTCTGTGCCACGCTCAAATATGTCGTTGATCAGTGCCCCAGGCGAGATACTCTTCTTGTCTTGGGGGATTTCAATGTCTTGGGGAATTAATAGGGATGGCGATGAGACATGTGTTGGTCCCAACATGGTTCTGGAACTGTAAATCAGAAGAGCATGAAGTTCCTTGACTTTGCAAGAAGTCATGCACTGAGGGTGGCTGATTCATAGTTTCAGCATCCACAGGCTCATCGCTGGACTTGGGATTCCAACGCTGGTGGTGTGGCAAAGGAGATTGACCATGTGCTCGTTGATGATTGCTGGAGGATGATCCAGAACTGCAAGGTCTACCGGAGTGCTCAGTTCTTCAATAACGACCACGGCTTGTTGTATCAACTCTGAAATTGCAGCGTAAATCCAGGAGAATGGTACCATCCCAGCCTTGGCTGGATGTTGGCAAGCTCAAGGATGATAGGATTGCTGAGGAGTTTGTGAACAAGCTGAATGGAGATTTGGGGGTCTGGGTGCTTTGAGGGGTCCTGAAGAGTTGCGGAGTGCCTTCAAGACCACCCTCCTTGATGTTGCCGGTAAATGTCTTGGAATTCACCATAGGGCGAAGAAGAATTTTGTTTCTCAAGGGACATTGGATACCATTGACCAGAGTCGCAGGTCCAGGCTGAATGGCAGAGCTGAGCTGTTGAGAGAGCTAAGGCATAAACTGTACGTGCACTTAAGGCCCTGTCACACCTTGACGATTTAGCCAGTGTATGCCTGACAGATGCAAAATTGGGCTAAAACGCTGGCACACGTTGTATACATTATGGGTAAGTTTGTATAGGTTAAGAGCACGCTGACATACGTCGTAGCACGCTGGCATACGTCGTAGTACGCTGGCATACGTCGTAGTGCGCTGGCATACGTCGGAGTTCGCCGAGCTGTTAGACAAATTTCCCATGCTTGAAATTTTCCGACGTTTGCCAGCGTATGACTCACACGTTCCGCATACGCTGGCATAAGTTGTCGGCACGTTACGATCGTTGACACACTTCGACCACACGTTACTCTTAAGTTACTCATAAGTCGAAGCACGTCGAGGTAATGTCTCGCTTCGTGGTTCTCAACATTTTGTAGCCGCGACCCCCCCAAAAAAAATTAAAAAAGAAATAAAAATGAAGAGGGATCTTCTTCCTCTTCGCAGAAGAGGGAGAGGGGCATCTCCATTGTGTTGGGATCGCTCCATAACTATCACATTTAATCACAGCGCATCCAATCAATTTCTAACAAATTAAACAATGGAAGGTGAGCTATCGAGGGAACAAGCACTTATCGGCATAACTGAATGAAGGAACCTCAATGTTGTGTGCAATCGAATTACCAAATTCGAAACAATATATTTGTTTGTTTATTTGTTTTGACAACCTTCCCGCGACCCCCAAAAACAATCTCGCCACCCCTCAGGTTGAGAACCATTGGTCTAGCGTATCCGAAACTTATTTCTAACCTATGAATAACCTGCTTTGAACCGATGGGTAACGTATCTGCAATGCACCTTGACGTATGTAGACGTATTTGACGTCTTCCGGACGACCACAGAACTTGCTGAACGTGTTTCTCACTTACAGCTCCCGGATAATGGCGTATTGACAGCGTTTATGGGAATTGGTATATTAATATAGGGTTCACACAGGAGGAACCCGTCAGTGTTTCAGACTCCGTGGTGAGTACATGTCCATGTGATGGGAGACATGGAGGATCCGGCAAGGCTGAGACGACAATACCTACTCGCTGCCCTCCAACACCAACAAGACCTCATCGATTTGACACTGTACCAGTTGTGTGCCAATAGAGCCAGGAGAAGAAGAGCTGAACGGAAGACAAGGAACTGGGTGAGACCATTGATCGGGAGGCAACGGCAGTTTGGCATATATGACCAGCTCATGGTGGAACTCCAGAACGAGGATGAAGCAGCCTTCACCAACTTTCTGCGTATGCCCCCAGCGATGTTCGACGAGCTGCTAGACAGAGTGAGTCCAAGGATAACCAAGCAGTACTCCTTCTACAGGGATCCGCTTGAGCCTGGCATGAGGCTGGCACTGACTTTGCATCACCTTGCCTCTGGCAACAAGCATGCCTCCATGAAGTTCGGATGGAGGGTCCCTCATAACACCCAGTCCCTAGTGGTCAGACAAGTCTGTCAAGCCATTATTGACGAGTACGTGGATGAGGTGCTGGTTTGCCCAAGTACTCCTGATGGTTGGCGCGCCATTGGTGACAAGTTCTTCCAAAGATTGAACTTTCCCCATACATGTGGGGCACTTGACGGGAAGCACGTGGCCTGCCACTGTCCTCTAAAGAGTAGGTCCCAATACTTCAACTATAAAGGATTCTACTCTTTCATTCTGATAGCGCTTGTGGATGCTGACTGCAAAATCATTTTGGCAGATGTTGGCGGTACTGGATCAGCATCAGATGCGCAGATATTCAATGACTCTGAGCTGAAGGTATGCACTGAAGACGGTACCCTTGGTTTCCCTCACCCTGAGCCTCTTCCAAACGACAACCAGGACGTACCTTACTTCTTCGTCGGTGACGATGCCTTTGCCTTACAACCAACTATGATGAAGCCATACAGCCTCCGGGGAATGACGAATGAGCAACGCATCTTCAACTACAGGCTTAGCCGAGCAAGGAGGGGAGTAGAAAATGCATTCGGCATCCTGGCTCACAGATTCCAGGTTCTGCAAAGTCCCATGCAGCATCACCCTCCACTATCAAGCTCATTGTCAAAGCATGCGTGATCCTGCACAACCTCATGATGACCAGGTAATTCATGTTTACAAAGCATATATTATACAGTATACAATGCAATTTAACTTTTAGCCTGTGCTTATCAAAAATATATGCTTTACCTTGAATGTTATATGTATCATTATGTTACTTTTTATTGTACAGCGCATTAGAATATATATTTTTATTATAGGTGCGCTTTACAAGTAAATCAAACAAAATTCAAACCCCAGGTTCCCAGGACTACAGAACCAGCAGCTTGACCGGGCAGAGAATGAGAAACGCGACCTTGTTCCAGGAGCTTGGCGAGAGGGACATCACTTGGAGGATACACAGACAGCTTCTGGCAACAACACTGCCTCCCAGGAAGGAAAGAAACAGAGGAATCTCCTCAAGCACTGGGTTAACTCCCCTGCTGGCGCAGTTCCGTGGCAAGATAGGATGATTTAGATATTTGTATTACTGCATTGTTCAGGCAATAAAGGACCTCAGAGGCAGTAACATTGCTCTTGAAATGAACATCGTTTCATTGATTTATTACAAAGGATGAGGCCATAATTTATTGGCTGCTCTCAGAGCACCCTTATTGTGGACTGCACCAAAAAAAACAATACGTCCGAAACTGGACCTCCGAGGGACCTGTTTTTTTTTTGTGTGCACAAGGAGAATGTGTTACAGCATCATATTAAAAAAGGACAAATGTGTCCAAGAACAGCGTCCAAAAGGTTTTCTCATCTAAAAAAAAAATAATAAAATAAAACAACAACAACAAAAGCTTACAATATTTCGTCACGTGACTAGATCAAGCCAATCGCGAGACCTGTCATACTGTATTTACGGATTTACGGAAAATATAGTGTATTTAAGAAATAAATAATGCATTTACGGAATGACAATCCATTACATGGAATAATCTTTAAATAGTAACGTGACGTTTTCGAAACTTGAAAACAAATGTCCGAATATATTTAAAAGTTCATGATAGACGCTCTCAAAAGGCACCCTCAATGGGAGGATGTGTACAAGTGTTTAGTATTTAAGGAGATCCGGATCGTGTATATAAAAGAGCTGAGTCCGAATATGAAGGTTTCGTCTACAACAACAACAACAACAACAACAACAACAACAACAACAACAACAACAACAACAACAACAACAACAACAACAACAACAACAACAACAACAACAACATAGATACATGTGATTATCACGGCCGCGAATATGGCGTGAAACAGTTCCGTGAGGGTATTTTAGCTCTGCCCCCAAAGGGAGGGCTCCCTGTTTGGTGAGGCGCGTTGCTAAAACACCCTGACCCCCAGGTCTAGTCTCTCCCTAACTCCAAGCCACCCCCACCAAAACGCATACCATACGTTTTGGCCCGATAAGGCCATTTGAAGTCGCTTGCCACATAAATTTGATGACCAGGCCTGCCATATGCCTGAAATTTCGCAAGGCGGGTTTCTCGGTGCAAACGAAGAGGGCTGTGATAATCATATTTATTGTGCTAAATTGATTGATAGCAAGTACATGAATATTGGGTCGTCGTGTCGGCCAGCTTTCCATCTGGAGCGAGCAGCCATGTCGCCTTACGGCTTGTTGTTGTTTATGAATTAAATATTTAAAAAAATAACATCAACAAACATCGAGTTCGCTCAGCTTGGATTCAGTGCTCTGAAAAATAATGGAACAAAACACTGGTCAAAGGTCGATAAAAAAAATGCCACAAACATGGCCAAAACAATGTCTCTGCAAATGTGGAGAAGTACACAACCAAGCTGTCACTGTACGTAGTTCTTCTCTGTGGTGGAGGTGTCTTCAGCTACCCACACAGGGTGCTTGCAGAAATAGGATCGCTGGACAGGTTGAGCATTCCTGAGAACCAAGAGATGTTGAAGAGACTTTGACTGCTGGTGTCAAAGGCGCTTGGGCTCTGGATCGGTACCTGCTCAGCCGAGCCTATAACAGCAGAGGCGGAGGTTGGCTGCAACCCATGTTGAGGGGGAGGAGGCATCATCGACTGGCACTGTGGCTGCTGCATGTGAGGGTCCACATGCACAGTTGTCTGTGAGCCCCAGGATGACGCAGGTGGTGCCTGAACATTTGGCGAGGTGGCTGGTGCGTAGCTGGTGCCATACATGTTCGCACCGAAGCAGGAGCAGGGATGGTGTGGACTGTGGGAGGTTCTTCCTCATCACTGTCATAGTCCAATAGCTCACTGAGGATTGGGGTGAAGCGTGACCTTGCGATCCGGAGCCTGCGATGGACAGGCTGAGCAGGATGTCACACATGCAGTTGGCGAAGGCTACGCCGGCTGTGATGGGCTGAGGCTTTGGGAGAACTTTGAAGAGCTCCCCAGACTCGTGCACCCTCTTCTCGAGTGACTGCAGCAACTGGTCATCATCGTGGCCATGCTTCCCCTTGCCCTGTGCGGATGAATATGGGACAGGGAAGGGCGTGCTGTCCTCACAAACCATGAGCGCCACACAGGAAGCCTCGGCAGCCTCGAGGTCCCCGCTGTGTGCTGCAATGGTTTCCTTTACCTGCAATTATGGCAATTGATGAGTAAATTACAAGGCAAAAATAAGAGGCAAATTCAATGATTTGTAGTAATCAATGATTAATTTGCTGAGAGATCTGTAGTACAGTCAAGCTAAAATAAATAAATATTAGTCTTGATATTAATATGTGTTTGCACTTACACTTTTGACGGGCTCAGCACGATGGCGGACCACAGTCTTGAGGTAGCCGAAGTTTGCCTTCACCCACTGCTCCCTCTCTGTCATCTCCGGGGCGCCGTCATCGCTCTTGTTCTTGTCCAGATGGGTGTGGGTGTCTTGAAGGGACTTGAACCACCCTTGAAGATGCTCGACAGGCTTCGCCATGGCCTTGCCTTGATCCTCCCAGAGCTTTGCCTTCTTGTCCACCCTCCGGTAGTCCGTCTTCTTGATGTCCCAGATGCATGGGTTGTCGCGAAGGAAATCGCACATGAGCTGTTCCTCTTTGAAATCGAGACATGACTGTGTCTTCTTGGCCCTCTTCTTCGCAAGGGTTGGCTGATAGGAGGCTGAGGCCTCGCACGCAGCTATCGATGCCCCCGACGGTGTCCGAGAGGCGTTGGAGCTGGCATCCTCTCCGTCAGAATGTCTCCATGGTGGGGAGGGTTTTGGTAATGATAGATCCTCCTTGGTCTGCGTCCAGGGACACGGCCAGGAGACTTCTTGCCAGTATTCTTTGAAGTTTTCCTTGGCATGACAATGATGTTGATAGTTCGATGTCTTGCTTGGTTATGATTAAAATGTTCGAGCGCCAGCGTCCATTTTAAATAGTCGAGCGACAGCGATTTGAATCGTTGAGCGTCTCTGAATAGCCTATGCCACGTGATCGTCGACGATACTTTGCCGAATGCTATGCATACGTTAGGCTATCGTTGGGCATACGTTCTGAACGCCGACAACACGCGAAGCATTCGTGATAAGTGATCTATAAGTTATCGAAACGTTCTGTGTACACGAGTAAGACATTTTGCATTTGTCCAACTCGTTATGATTTCGCCAAAAACATGAAAAAAACATCAACACTTCAACGTAAAAAATAAAATTAAAAAAAATAAAAATACCAAGGAGTCTGGAACACTGACGGGTTATCCTGTGAAGCCCATTTTTATATACCAATTCCCCGCAACGCTGCCAATACGCCATTATATGGTAGCTGTAAGTTAGAAACACGTTCAGTAAGTTCTGTGGTGGTCTGGAAGACGTCAATCAAATACGTCTACATACGTCAATGTGCGTTGGAGATACGTCACACATGGGTTCAAAGCACGTTACTCATAGGTTCAAAGCACCTTACTCATCGGTAAAAAATTAAGTTTCGGGTATGCTAAACATTACCTCGACGTGTTTCGACTGATGAGTAACTTTCAAGTAACGTGTGTCGACGTGTGTCAACGATCGCGTAGCATGCCGACAGCTTATGCCAGCGTATGCGGAACGTGTGTCATACATCGAGAACGTCGAGAAATTTTCAACATGCTGAAAATTTGTCGACATATGCTAGCGTACGACGACGTATGTGAGCGTACTTTGACGTATACCAGCGTGCTCTTAACGTATCCAAAACTTACCCATGACGTATTCGACATGTGCCAGCTTGGTTCGGCAAATTTTTCAGACGTCGGTATACGCTGGCTAAAACGTCAAGGTGTGACAGGGCCTTAAGGGTGGACAAGGAGGCCGATGTACGAGTATTCTGTGAGGGGGTAGAGCATCACCTGTGGTCAAGTGATTCTCATCCTGCTTACAAGGGAATTCGCGCATTGCGTTCATTCAAGCCCATCCCTCGGTGTACTGCAGTTAGAGCAGGGGGTGGTTGGCTCTTGACAGATGAGTCCGAAGTGAAGGCCTGCTGGCCAGTGACTTTGAGTGGGTCTACCAGGCTGATCCACCAGCTATCGAGTTGGGTGTCAGAGGTGTTCCGACCTCTATTGCTGACCCTCCAATCAACTGTGGTCCACCTTCGTTTGTGGAAACACAGGCTGCGGTGAACCGCTTGAAATGGGGTCAAGCTCCTGGGATTTGTGGCATCCATGCTGAACTTCTCAACGCTGGTGGAAATGCTGTACTCGTGTCATTGCATGCAGTTCTGTGCTCTGCCTGGAACACAGGCATCACCCCCAACTGACTGGAAGAGGGGCCTTGTTGTCCATCTCTGGAAATGGAAGGGTGATCGCCAAGACTGCAACTACCGAGGGGTGATGCTCTCTCAGTGCCAGGCAAGGTCTGTGCTGGGATAATTCTGGAGAGGGTTTGCCACCATCTGCTTGATCACCAGCGTCCAGAGCAGTCAGACTTTACACTAAAAAGATCAACGATTGACCATATCCTTGTTCTTTGGGTCCTCACAGAATGCAGATGGCAGTTTCGGCAGGAGCTGCTTGCAGTCCATGTGGATGCTTACAAAGTGTTTGATTCAGTGAATCGGGATTCCCTCTGGAGGATTATTGGTCTTCGTGAGGCGCCACCAAAACTGATCAATCTGATGTCTGAACAAAACTCTGGCACTGAGAATGCTGTGAGATGTGGTGGTGCCATCTCTCACTTATTTCTAGTTGTTACTGGAGTTCGTCAGGGGTGTGTACTGCCCTAACACTTTTCAGTACTTTTCTGGACTAGATTCTGGGGAGGATGTCAGAGAGATCAAGCTGCTGTGCATCGTTTGGGAATGTCAAGATCTCTGACCTTAATTTCGCAGATAAGACTTGCGGATTTCACAGATTGTTGAGATTCTGGATATCTTTTTGGGGGCCCTTAAGGTTCTAAATGAGGAGTGAGACGCGCTGGGATTACGAGTTTCCTGGGTCAAAACAAAGATCCAGGCTTTCAATGACATCTTGGTTGCTGCTATCCCGTCTGTACCTGTTTGTGGCTAGGATGTTGAGGTCACGGAGAGATTCATTTCCCTTGGCAGTGATATTCATGTCTCTGCTGGCTGTGAGCCAGAGGTCAACAGACATCTCGGTCGGGCCTGGGGAGTCATGGATTCACTGGATCATGGGGTGTGGCACTCCCGGTGGCTGTGTGGGAGGACGAAAGGCTGAGTCTTCAGTTCCTTGGTGCTTCCATTCTTGCTCTATGGACGTGAGACTTGGACTCTGCCCAGGGATCTGAGATGGAGACTTAAGTCATTTGGCACCAGGTCTCTTTGGATAATCCTTGCCCATTGCTGCTCGGACTTTGCGTCCAACGAGCGTTTGCTGAGAGAGACTCAAATGAGATTTGTTTCCTGCATCGTCTCTGAGCATCAGCTGTGGCTATATGGACATGTGGCTCGTTTTCCTGACGCTGATCCTGCTCACCAGAATCTCTCAGTGAGGGAGCATCGTGAGTGGTGGAGGCCAATGCTACACCCCTCAAATCTCTTTGCATAACCTCCCTTGACCTTAATCTGTGTCTTCCTCTGCATCTTTTCCCTCTAATTGGCTCATTCCATGCTTTCTTGATTTGTTCTTCATCCTTTTTCCTCATCACATGTCCAAACCACCACAACCTCGTTTCTCTAATCTTTTCCATGATACAACTCCAGATCTCTTGTGTATCTCCTCAATCCACAACCACTCTCTCAGTGATACTCAAATAATCCACCGAAGCATTCTAATCTCTGTCCTCTCCAGTAACTCCTCTTCCCTTTTTCTCAAAGCCCATGTTTCTGCACCATACATTATAACCATTCTAATCACTGGCTTGTAGATTTAAACCTTCAATTGCAGACGACTCCAACAGCCTTCCATTTTGTCCATGCAACCTTCACTGTATCCTGGATTTCTGATTCACAACCTCCACCTTCCTTTTGCACTGAGCCAAGGTATTTGAATTTGTCCACTTGTCAGCTGTCCACCCCTTATCTACAATCTTGACCCTCTCTATATCAGTCTTACCACACATTATTACTTCTGTCTTTCTTGCATTAACTTTTAACCCCTGCCTCTCTGAGCTCCCTTGCCATTCCAGCACTCTTCTCTGCAGCTGTTCCTTTGACTCTGCTGTTAATGTTATGACAAAGTCGTCTGAAAACAGGAACTCCGATTGTTGTCTATCTCTGATGTTGTCATTTAACACATCAATGAGTTTCAAAAAGTAAGAGATTTAGTGCAGAATCATGATGGAGACCAACCTTCACTCTAAAATATTGTGAGTCCCCATTCATTGTGCTGATCATAGGGTTGGCTCCCACATACATTTCCTTCACGATCTTAACAATCTGCTCTGGCACACCCTTTTTCCTAAAGGACTAATACTCTTGGAGTTCTATCATATGCCTTCTCTATATCTACGAATTTCCAGTACAGATTCTCAATTTCTTCCAGCATCTTTTCCTGAATCTGTCTCGTGATGAAAAATCGCATCCACTGTTCCCATTCCTTGCATGAATCCATTCTGCATCTCATCTATCTTCACAATCTTCCGAAGTCTTAGGACCTATCCTTTGCTCCAAAAGATCCTATCCAGTATGTTCATGGCATGCTCCATCAATTTGATCCCTCTGGAATTAACACGGTCTAAGATCTCCCCTTTCTGGTTGAAAATTGGGATTTTTTCAATCATCAGGTATCTTCTCCTCACTCCACACTTTCCAAATCAACTCTCCCTTCCACTTAACCCCCTCAGTTCCTCGCGCTTTCACAAACTTGACTGCAACTTCAGGTGGTCCACAGGCTTTCCCTCTCTTCATTTTGGCATGTGCGTTTTAACCTTCTCCGCTTGAACCTCCTTCACATGTCCCTCAGTTTTCCATGCCTGTCTGTCATTTAACAAATTTAGTAATCTTTCAAAGAGCTCTTTCCACCTTCTCTAAATTTCCTCTTCTTAATGTTGTATTTGATTTGCATCGTATTTTGTTGCACACCCTCCACCTCCTCCACCAAACCCTAATTCCTGGTATAACTTCTGCCTTGCTCTTGATATTATAACTTGTCGACCTCGATGCTCCGCAACAAATGCACCGTAACCTGAAGGCCATAGGGCGTCATGGCCGTATGGAAATGAAGACATTGATGTGCCCTTCGTGTTGTTTTAAAAGTGAAACCAACATATGACAGGAGACAGCAGAGTAACTTTATCAGAAATATTTATTAATCCCTCATGTCTACTTTAAGCACAATAATAACATGTAGAAATGCAAAAAAAAAAAAAAATTCCCTAACAATTTTTTTGGGGGGGGCAGGGGGGGTAGCAATTTTTTTGGGGGGTCAGGTCAGGTCTGGGAGCATGTGCCAGAACAGCGTGTCGCTGCGTCCACTTTCTGCCGGTACTCCAGGGGCCTCTGTCTGGCCATCCCTCAGCCAGATGCCAGGCCCATCCCCATCTCCTTGAAATGATGGTCAACCTGTTGCAACCACGAGGCACGTGGTCGGCCCACTGGCCTCCTCCACTCATGAGACTCCCTCGCTGAGAGAATCTGGTGAGCAGGATCAGCGTCACGAAAACGAGCCACATGTCCATACAGCCGCAACTGACACTCACGGACTATGCAGGGAACAAATCTCATCCGAGTCTCTCTCAGCAACCGCTCGTTGGACACAAAATCCGACCAGCGATAGCCAAGGATTCTCCGAAGTGACCTGGTACCAAAGGAATTAAGTCTCCGTCTCAGACCCTTGGTCGGAATCCAAGTCTCGCATCCATAGAGCAAGACTGGAAGTACCAAGGACCTGAAGACTTGGACTTTCGTCCTCCCGCACAGGTACCGGAAGCGCCACACCCCATGATCCATTGAATCCATGACTCCCCAGGCCCGACCCAGACGTCTATTGATCTCTGACTCACAGCCAGCAGAGACATGAATATCACTGCCAAAGTAAGTGAATCTCTCCACGAACTCAACATCCTCACCACAAACAGACACAGACAGGACAGCAGCATCCAAGATGTCACTGAAAGCCTGGATCTTAGTTTTGACCCTAGAAACCCGTAATCCCAGCGGCTCCGACTCCTCATTCAGCACCTCGTGGGCCCCCAAAAGGATATCTAAAGTCTCCGCAAAGATGACTGCATCATCTGCAAAATCAAGGTCCGAGATCTTGACATTCCCAAACGATGCACCGCAGCTTGATCTCTCCGCCATCCTTCCTAAAATCCAGCCCATACAAGTGCTGAAAAGTGTGGGGGCCAGGACACATCCCTGACGAACTCCAATCACAACTGGAAATAAGTCAGAGATGGTACCACCACACTTCACAGCACTCTCAGTCCCAGAGTAGAGTTAAGACATCAGATCTATCAGTTTTGGTGGCACCCCACGAAGACCAAGAATCCTCCAGAGGGCATCCCGATTCACTGAATCAAACGCTTTACAGAGATCAACATAGTCTGCAAGCAGCCCCTGCCGAAGCTCTCGTCTGCGTTCAGTGAGGACCCAAAGAGCAACGATACAGTCAATTGTTGACTTCTTTGGTGGAAAGCCTGACTGCTCTGGATGCTGGTGCTCAAGCAGATGGTGGCGAACCCCTTCAAGAATTATCCGAGCAAAGACCTTGCCCGGCACTGAGAGCAGCATCACCCCTCGGTAGTTGTTGCAGTCTTGGTGAGCACCCTTCCTTTTCCAGAGAGGGACAACAAGGCCCCTCTTCCAGTCAGTTGGGATGATGCCTGTGTTCCAAGCAGAGCACAGAACTGCATGCAACAACACGAGTACAGCATTTTCCCAAGCCTTGAGAAGTTCAGCATGGATGCCACAGATCCCTGGAGCTTTACCCCATTTCAACCGGTTCACCGCAGCCTGTGTTTCCACAAACGAAGGTGGACCACAGTTGATTGGAGGGTCAGCTACAGTGATTGTAACACCCCTGACGTCCAACTCCACAGCTGGTGGTTCAGCTTTCTACAGCTGCTCAAAGTAACCAGCCTCGCGGGCCTTCACTTCGGATTCCCCTGTAAAGAGCCTACCACCCTCCACTCTAACTGCAGTCCACCGAGGGACGGACTTAGAGGAACACGATGCGTGAATTCCCTTACAAGCAGGACAAGAATCACCTGACCACAAGTGATGCTCTAGCCCTCACAGATTTCACGCACATAGGCCTCCTTATCCACCCTCAGCGCAAGCTCAGTTTTACGCCTCAACTCCCTGAACATCTCAGCTCTGCCATTCAGCCTGGCCCTGCGACTCTGGTCAATAGTATCCATTGTCCCTTGAGAGACAAAAGAGACAAAAAACAGAAAAAAAATACGGTGAGTTCCAAGACATCCACCAGCAAAATGAAGGACAGTGGTCTTGAAGGCACTCCACAACTCTTCAGGATCTCCCAAAGCACCCAGACCCCCCCCCCCCAACAAATCTCCACTGAGCTTGTTCGCGAACTCCTCAACTTCCCTCTCATCCTTGAGCTTGCCAACATCCATCCTCGGCTGGGATGGTACCATTCTCCTGGATTTAAGGTGCAACTTAAGAGTTGCAACAAGAAGCCGCTGGTCAGTATTGAGTAACTGAGCACTCCGGTAGACCCTGCAGTAATGGATCATCCTCTAGCGACCATCAATGAGCACATGGTCAATCTCCTTTGCCACAAGGCCAACGTTGGAATACCAAGTCCAGCGATGAGCCTGTAGGTGCTGAAAACATGAACCGGCCACCCTAAGTCCATGACTTCTTGCAAAGTCAAGGAACTTAGTGCTATTCAGGTTCACAGTTCCAGACCCATGGGGACCAACACATGTCTCATAACCATCCCTATCACTTTGAGTCGATGCATTGAAATCCCCCAAGATGAGAAGTGTATCTCGCCTGGGGCACTGATCAACCACAGACTCCAGCGTGGCATGGAATACGTCCTCACGGTGAGATCAGTCGGAGCATAAATGGAGATCAGGGAAATGACACCCAAGGAATGACGAATCCTAAGTCTCATAATTCACTCGTTGACCGGTGTTACCTCAATTATCAGTGGAATCAGCTTCTTTGATACAGCTGCACCAACTCCTTGGGCATGGTAACCATCAGAGCGACCAGACCAATAGTAGGTATAACCACCCGCCATGATCTCGCCACAATCCGGTCTCCGAACCTCAGAGAGTGCTGCAATACCGATGTTCAAATATCTTGAGCTCAGATGATAACAGAAACAGGTGATCATCCTCTCTTTGGGATAGGACATTCCAGGCACCCACCCAAAGGGACCGCCTCAGGTTAACCCAAGGATACTGCCATCTTGTGGACGACACCTCAGCACCACGCCAACACACTCTCCCGCAATCTGATCCGGGAATGTTACCCCGTAGTTTCCCTCCTTTCATCAAATATTGGAGTCCCGAAGGTTTTGCCCCAAACCCGTGGAGATCGTCGTCTGGAGGACAACACCTATTACAAGCCATGCTGCAACAAATGATCCAAAAGTACATGCCACAGAACATCGGTGAACTTGCTGACAAGAATCTCCACCAATTGTGGAATTTTGATTGCCCTCGTGGTTCAACTGCAGTTCACTTTGTGACAGATAGATATGCAGCTGTCAGCATCAAAATTGCAGAGCGCAAATGAAGAGCAGCAAGTGGATCCAAGAAAATCAAGATTGAAAAGTCAGACCAACCAATCCCAAAACGGGAAAAAGTTTCCGTCACATAGTTACACCAAGGAGCAGTTGGTTAAATTCCTGTTTGAGATGTAGAGCAAGTTCGATGTTGGAAGACTGAAAGGTGTGACAGTAACCGTGGCTCAATGAGAACTCTGCCATGCAAGCATTCCGCAAGATGGAACGGTTCTTGTAAAGACATTGAAGAGCTGCACTGTTCACATGAAGAGGTGGACACATGGATGTTCTTATATGCCAGCTACATTTCCAAATCTAGCGGCAGCAGTATCATGATCATGAGTCCTGACATGGATGTGTTTGTCATCGGCATCACATCGCATTAACTTCAAGTATTGGGAGCTCCCAACTCTACTTCCACACTGGGAAAGAGGAGACTCTGTGGCCTCTTCATCTCCAGGATAATGCACAACATTTTGGAGATGACATAACCAAGTCACTGGAAGGCCTCCACTGCTTTACTGGATGTGACTGTCAGTTAATTTCATGGTAAAAGTAAGACAAAGGCTATCAAACTGATTATGGACAACCCAACATTGTGTTCGGCATTTCAATCTCGAGGGGAATTTTTCATAGTAACTGAACTGAATTTTTTTTTCATTCACAGTAATTGAATACATGGTGTCAGACCTGGAAGTCTTTGTCTGCAAACTTTCTGGTCAACAGGAATACTCACACATGTAGGCAGTGAGCTTGAGGACATGGGTGGAAGAGATGATGGGCTTGATGAGTTGAAGATAACTCATGTGGAAGAAAAATAATTATATTCATGTACTCTCAATTATAATTGTTGCTGGTGGTTTATAAATTTAATTTTTATGCTATAGTCAAATTGGCTGTCAGTTATGTTTCCCTTTACCCAAGAGTCTTTTGAGCTAAATATTGATGAAAGGAATGTCTTACCATTAAACAGGGTGGTCTGGTTGATAACACTGCAACTTTTGCCATGATTATGTCATTCTCTTTCACCCAGTGGACACGTATTGCAGTTTGAGTTCTTTTGCCTAATGCTTATCAGCTAACCCTGTAGTTCTCCCCTCCCATTCTTTGGAATGTCAAGTTGTGTGTAAGAATTGCTTCGGGCTTATTTTTCAGTGAAGTCCATTCGAATGTTTCAGTCAAGCATTTAATGTTCTTCCTCCGTATATACGAAATGAAAGATTCTCCTTTGGTATGCTGATCCAACTTGTGGAAATTGAATTCTTTTCCACCACACTACTTTCAAAAGGAGTCATCTTTCATGTAGTGTGGAGCGCAAGTAGATGCAGTCGGTGCACTGCCTTAAAGCTGGTGCCATCGTGCATGTTTGTGTTGGCATCAATCAGGAGTGAGCAAGCAAAGTTTTCATGGAACCCAAAACGATACTACAAATTTTGGGCATGAAGTGTGGGCTCGTGTGCAACTTTTTAAAGTGGGATAAGTTAGAATAATGATTAGGCATATATTAGCTACACTTGAAACAAAATTTCATCCTCTGCCAAGGAGTGGACCACAAGAATCAATTTCTGAAGGCAACGGCCTATAGTCTAATTGGAGGGAGGAATGGTGTGTTCTGACCAAAAATTTCTGCCTGTGAAAGTATGGGTGGAAATGCTTCATGGTCGACCACATAGCCAATTACTCTTTGTGAGTGATGTAATAATTTTGCTGGGCCTACTCATTACCCGACTGTAATACGTGATCACTCTTTCCACACCCCCCTGCGTCTGAGACAAAACTGCACCTAATCCTTCTCAACCTGCATCGTTGTTCAGGGTAAAGGTCTTGTTATCGGTGCGGTAAGCTAAAACATGTGGATGTCAAACACCCCTTTAATTTGAAGAAGGCATCGTCACAAACCTCATCTCCTTCTCTATAAGCCGTAGAAGGGGCCTGGCCATCTCTACAAATTTTGCCACAAAGCGCCAATAATAGAGGCAGATTCCCAAAAGCTCCCGTACTTCTTTGATGTTGCGAGGTACAGGCCACTCCTCTACTACCATGATTTTACCGGGGTCAGTTTTTACCCCCTCTCGACCTTTCATGGGGTTGAGGCAGGCCACCTCTTTCGCGAACAAAATGCACTTACTGAGACTGAATTTCAAACCTGCCTATCTGAGGTGCCCAAACACTTGGTCCAAATTGGTTATAGCTTTGGTAAATGTTTTAGCTTGCACCAGGACATCATCCAGATACACCAGGCATGACTGCCATGGCATGCCACTTCAGACACACTCCATCAATCTCTCCAAGGTGGTGGGGGTATTACACAAACCAAACAGCATCACAGTTAACTGATACAATCAATTAGCTGTGGAAAATTCCGTTTTCTCTTTTCCTGTCTTATCCATCTCTGCCTGCCATTACCCACTCTTAAGGTCCAAGGTTGATAACCAACTTGAGCCCACAATGGTGTCAAGGGTATCATCAATTTTAGGCAGGGGATCGGAGTCTTTGCATATCACGTTGTTCAGCAGGTGATAGTCCACTCAGAAACACATGGTCCCATCCATCTTTTAACCAGCACAACCGGTGACAACCAAGGAATTTCTGATGACTTAATGACACCTGCATCAAACAAATTTTCGATCTGCTCGTCAGCTTCCTCCCTCTTGCTCCAAGGGAGCCTTTGGGTGGGCTGATGAATAGGCTGGGCCTCACTGCGGTGTCGATTTGATGTTTCACCAGGCTTGTGTGTCCAATGTCCTTGGCAGACAAAGAAAAGATGTTGAAATGATGATAAATTAATTGGTGTAAGGTCTCTGCGAAATCTACACCACCATGATTTACCATCTCACAAATGGGCCAATTCCCATTGATCTCTCGTGATTCCCTCTGCGGTCAGTCTGGCTGGATGTTTCTGTCTCTCACCTCTGCAATGTTTGGAACTGGGGTACAACCTGCTACCTTTGTACCACATCCGATAGTACATGGTTCTGTACGAAGGTTACTTACCCTTACTGCCACAACAGGGCTTGCAGTGTTCACAAGGGCATGGGCCATGACCAAGTCCTGAATTGGCTGTCCCGCCAGTGGTTCCACAAGGCCACAGGGCTCTCACCAGGTCGGGTGAGCCCGCCCGCCCTTGTGCCTCGACTATTGCCTTGGCACGCAGGGTAATGGCCACGGAATTGAGAGCCTCTTGGTTCACCCTTTCATCTGTCCATGCTCATGCCCTCTCATGGCAGCTCTTCTAACACCACCCGGAGAAAGCCCTGACGCAGGTCGATCATGCACATTCCCTTCCCTTCATGCTGCATTCTCTTCCCCTCATGCTGCCTTCCCTTCCGTTGCACTCAGCTGCCTTCCCTTCCCCTTAGTGTTACCCCTTCCCTCCCTACCCTCATGGACATTTCCTGGTGGTCTCCGTGTGCTGTATTAACATACCCCATTTTGTTCAATCCTGTACCACCTCCCCCCCACCTTTCTCAACAAGTCCCACAGTCAAACGCAAGCTGAGAACCCCTCCCCTCATGCTTACCTCCTTCCAAGCCCCTCCTCATCCCCACTTTCCCCCTCTTTTCTCACCCTCTCTCGGAGTGTATAGCGACGTTTGATGTGGCGTCGCTCTCCCCACCCTCCCCTCTCCTCCTTCCTAGCTCCTCCCCCCCTCTCTCCCTCCCCTCTCCTCCTTCTTCGCTCCCTCACCCCGCTCCCCCTTCCCTCTCCTCCTTCTGAGCTCCCCCACCCGTCTCTCCCTCCCCTCTCCTCCTTCCGAGCTCCCCCACCCGTCTCTCCCTCCCCTCTCCTCCTTCCGAGCTCCCCCACCCGTCTCTCCATCCCCTCTCCTCCTTCCGAGCTCCCCCACCCCTCTCTCCATCCCCTCTCCTCCTTCCGAGCTCCCCCACCCCTCTCTCCATCCCCTCTCCTCCTTCCTAGCTCCTCCACCCCTCTCTCCCTCCCCTCTCCTCCTTCCGAGCTCCCCCACCCGTCTCTCCATCCCCTCTCCTCCTTCCGAGCTCCCCCACCCCTCTCTCCATCCCCTCTCCTCCTTCCGAGCTCCTCCACCCCTCTCTCCATCCCCTCTCCTCCTTCCTAGCTCCTCCACCCCTCTCTCCCTCCCCTCTCTCCATCCCAGCTCCCCCACCCTCCCCTTTCCTCGCTCCCCACCCCTCTCTCCCTCCCCTCCCTCTATCCCTCCCCCTCCCCCACCCCTCTATCCCTCCCCCTCCCCCACCCCTCTATCCCTCCCCCTCCCCCACCCCTCTATCCCTCCCCTCTCTCCATCCCCTCTCCTCCTTCCTTGCTCCTCCACCCCTCTTTCCCTCCCCCACCCCTCTCTCCCTCCCCCACCCCTCTCTCCCTCCCTCCCCCACCCCTCTCTCCCTCCCCTCTCTCCATCCCCTCTCCTCCTTCTTCGCTCCTCCACCCCTCTCTCCCTCCCCTCTCCTCCTTCCTCGCTCCTCCACGCCTCTCTCCCTCCCCTCTCTCCATCCCCTCTCCTCCTTCCTCGCTCCTCCACTCCTCTCTCCCTCCCCCACCCCTCTCCCTCCCCCACCCCTCTCTCCCTCCCCCATCCCTCTCCTCTCTCCATCCCCTCTCCTCCTTCCTAGCTCCTCCACCCCTCTCTCCATCTCCTCTCCTCCTTCCTAGCTCCTCCACCCCTCTCTCCATCCCCTCTCCTCCTTCCTTGCTCCTCCACCCCTCTCTCCATCCCCTCTCCTCCTTCCTCGCTCCCCCACTCCTCTCTCCCCCACTCCTCTCTCCCTCCCCTCCCCTCCTTCCCCATCTCTTCATTATTCCCACCAGCGAAGTGTCGGGTTGTATTTGTTCGTTACAAATAATGAGGGGTTCCTCCTTTGTTGTTTTTATTTTATGTTAATCTGGACCATCAACTGGTATTTTTTGTTTTATTCGACCTTGGTTTTTGCTCATCGATGTGATGAATCATCATGACGAGTTTTAAAACGATCCGTCCGTTGAGGCGGTTCGGGGGAGGGAAAAAAAACCTCCAAAACTTGTTAACGGCTGACACACACTGACTCACTGACTGACGTTAAGGCTTTGATAAGTCATCTCAACTCAACTCTGTGGTCGACGAGCGAGAAACGACTTTACGTCGTATAAATCCTACTTTTTTCGTCTTCGCTACTTTGAGAATGTTTAATTATTATTTTTTTCTGTCTGTCTGTCTCTCCAGGGTGGACGACGACAGTCGACACCACTAAAATAGGGAGAGGGGGGGGGGGACACACTTCCCCACATCCGCGCCCTTGTCGATAGGGTCTGCTGGTTTATTTCCTCTTTGCAGTCTCGTCTGGAATCCACGTGCTGCGGTCACCACGTGCTGCGGTCACCACGTGCTGCGATCACCACGGAGTAAAGTTTCCACGGGAGCATCGCACGTGGTGGCTTGGATCCACCAAGTCGACAAGAGTCCCGTAACCGTACGGGACGTTTGACGTGCTCCTGCGTTGAAGTTCCTTGTGACTTCATTACACGAGATGGAGATATAGAGTTAAATGGTCACACCAACCGTGCACGAACGGAACGCCATGGAGCACGTTCCGCCCGGAGAGGCTTCTCCCGTCATCGCCCTATCGAGGAAGAACACGCGTGGGACGGAGGCTGACACGAGTGAGAATAATATTGGTGAAATGACCTGAGAACAGACGTCGCAAGTTTTTACCTGAACTCGTTTATACACGGGGTTCGGCAAAGCAACGATTGTTCATGGAATCTCGTGTGCAAGCACCGGGCGAATTAACCACGCCTTTCGCTCTTTCCCATTGGTCGGTGAAGCGTGTCGGGGGCGGTCCTTCGGCCTTGACTGGCGTTTTGGGCGTGTTCACAATGCGACATAATATATCATGAAGAGTGTGGTGGGCGGAGCTTCGTTTCCCTCCAGAGCAGACGTGACTCACCGTCCGTGGGATCGGCAGTTCAACGCAGACCAGCGATCCACGAAGTTCCCGCGGAGCGAAGCTCTCTCTCTCTCTCTCTCTCGACATGGGAGACGTTGTCTCGACGCACTTGGATGAGGCGAGGAAGCAGTCAGTACGAGGTGAGTTGTTTTTCCCGCGGCGCCGATGATAACATGACCTGTCTGTGTTTTAATGTCTTTCACGAATCAGGTGCTGATTTACCTCACAAAATCCTCCACACAGATCACGTGGTGCTTGGAAACCCCTGTCGTCGATCGTCTTGTGTTCCTCACACACCATGAGGTGTTTGTTTGTCTTGTGTTCCTCACACACCATGAGATGCTTGTTTGTCCTGTGTTCCTCACACACCATGAGGTGTTTGTTTGTCTTGTGTTCCTCACACACCATGAGGTGTTTGTTTGTCTTGTGTTCCTCACACACCATGAGATGCTTGTTTGTCCTGTGTTCCTCACACACCATGAGGTGTTTGTTTGTCTTGTGTTCCTCACACACCATGAGGTGTTTGTTTGTCTTGTGTTCCTCACACACCATGAGGTGTTTGTTTGTCTTGTGTTCCTCACACACCATGAGGTGTTTGTTTGTCTTGTGTTCCTCACACACCATGAGGTGTTTGTTTGTCTTGTGTTCCTCACACACCATGAGGTGTTTGTTTGTCTTGTGTTCCTCACACACCATGAGATGTTTGTTTGTCTTGTGTTCCTCACACACCATGAGGTGTTTGTTTGTCCTGTGTTCCTCACGCACCATGAGGTGTTTGTTTGTCTTGTGTTCCTCACACACCATGAGGTGTTTGTTTGTCTTGTGTTCCTCACACACCATGAGGTGTTTGTTTGTCTTGTGTTCCTCACACACCATGAGGTGTTTGTTTGTCTTGTGTTCCTCACACACCATGAGGTGTTTGTTTGTCTTGTGTTCCTCACACACCATGAGGTGTTTGTTTGTCTTGTGTTCCTCACACACCATGAGATGTTTGTTTGTCTTGTGTTCCTCACACACCATGAGGTGTTTGTTTGTCCTGTGTTCCTCACGCACCATGAGGTGTTTGTTTGTCTTGTGTTCCTCACGCACCATGAGGTGTTTGTTTGTCTTGTGTTCCTCACACACCATGAGATGCTTGTTTGTCTTGTGTTCCTCACACACCATGAGATGCTTGTTTGTCTTGTGTTCCTCACACACCATGAGATGCTTGTTTGTCTTGTGTTCCTCACACACCATGAGGTGTTTGTTTGTCTTGTGTTCCTCACACACCATGAGATGCTTGTTTGTCCTGTGTTCCTCACACACCATGAGATGCTTGTTTGTCCTGTGTTCCTCACACACCATGAGGTGCTTGTTTGTCTTGTGTTCCTCACACACCATGAGATGCTTGTTTGTCTTGTGTTCCTCACACACCATGAGGTGCTTGTTTGTCTTGTGTTCCTCACACACCATGAGATGCTTGTTTGTCCTGTGTTCCTCACACACCATGAGGTGCTTGTTTGTCCTGTGTTCCTCACACACCATGAGATGCTTGTTTGTCTTGTGTTCCTCACACACCATGAGGTGCTTGTTTGTCTTGTGTCCCTCACACACCATGAGGTGTTTGTTTGTCTTGTGTTCCTCACACACCATGAGATGCTTGTTTGTCTTGTGTTCCTCACACACCATGAGGTGCTTGTTTGTCTTGTGTTCCTCACACACCATGAGGTGTTTGTTTGTCTTGTGTTCCTCACACACCATGAGGTGTTTGTTTGTCTTGTGTTCCTCACACACCATGAGGTGTTTGTTTGTCCTGTGTTGTCAAACTTTGTTCCTGTGCTCAGGTGTAATTATCGTTCCCTCGGAGGATAGCTCGCACCTGTTATCGTTCTTTAAACTTTATGGTATTAAAAGTGTTGAATGATGATGTAAACTCCTGCTGTCTGGAATTCGTTGACCGTTGAGCGTTTCGATGTGGGAAGGTCGTCGTGTGCCGGTGCCTTGGCCGAATCCCCTGATTGCCGCGTTGTTTTAAACCAAACGATGCCGCCATGCCGGGCCAAATCGGCCCCACGTGTTTCGGACGTCTCTCCGTGCCGAGTGGTTCACCGACGCGCGCATCATCACATCCCTTTCTCACCGGTCACAGACCATGTTGTGCTTCCAGCCGTGGAGTTCGTTGGTGCCACTCGACTTGCTCGTGGACTTGATGATGTCATGTGCTTTCATCCTCCCTCGCACACTCGACCTATCAACACCAGCTCTTGATCCTCCTGCTTTCCCGCTCCAGACACTGCATCAACACGTGACCTCACTTTGTCACTTGTGCCAGTCCACCCACCCCCTTGCTTTGCCTGATACCCACCTCTACCGACCCTCGGTTCCATTCTGACGACAATTTCGTACCGTGCAACGCCATTCAAATTTTTGGCTTTCTGTGATGTTTAATGGGGGGGGGGGTGGTAGAGAAGGAGAATAATAATGCAGAACCATGTGTGACGGGCACATATCTAGGCATTGAAGGTTGGGGAGGAGGAGGGAGAGAAAATTAACGTTTGGGGGGGGGGGTGAGTGCATTCCGATATTGCCATTTTCCAGAAAACGGCTCCAAAAATTCCATATGTTTGTGGGGGGAAGATCTTGCGACCTTGCGAGTTAACGACCAATTTTGTGATCGTGACAGTTTGGCTCTGAAATGCAAAAAAAACTCCACCTCCCTCCACCTGGCTCAGCTTTGACACCATGGAGACCAAGGTCTTCAAGATGATTAGAATCTCCCACCATGAAGCTGAGTCGATGGGCCTATCACTTTGCCATCGCAGACAGGTTGGTGGTTTTTCTGTCTTCGACCACTTACTTTGTGATCTTGCACCCTCTGCCCTCTCCAGGCTTTTTGTCTCCTCTCCCCCCCCCCCCCCCCCGTTCTCCATGTTTCTGCAGGGCACACATGGTGCACCACCAACCCCCGTCTGGTGAAACCACTGAAATCCACAAGGACTGGGCCACTCAAGGACATTTATCTTTTTGTTCCTTAGCCACTCCAGTGTAGATTTGGCTGTGTGCTTCGAGTCATTGTCCTGCTGAAGGTTGAACTTCCATCCCAATTTCAGCTTTCTTGCAGAGGGCAGCAGGTTTTCCTCTTGGATTTTTCTGTATTTTTCTCCATCCATTTTCCTTTCTATCCAGAGAAATGCCCCAATCCCTGCTGAAGAGAAACATCCCCATAACTTGATGCTTCCACCACCATGCTTCACAGTAGGGATGGTGTTCTTTGGTGATGTGCTGTGCTGAGTTTGCGCCCAATTTAACATTTTGCATTTAGGCCAAAAAGTTCCATCTTTGTTTCATCAGACCACAAAACGTTTTGCCACATGGCTTCAGAATCTCTGGAGTGTTTTATTGTATTTTTTTTAATATCTTAAACGGGACTCGAGGTGGGCATTTTTGAGTAATCGCTTCCTTCTTGCCACCTACTATACAGGCCAGACTTGTGGAGTGCTTGGGATGTTGTTGTCACATGCACACAGTGACCAGTCTTCACAATAAAGGCATGGAGCTCTTTTAAAGTTGTCAATGGCCTCTCTGATCATTCCCCTCCTTGCCTGGTCATCCAGTTTGGAAGGACGTCCTGATCTTGGCAGGGTCTTGGTGGTACCAAACGCATTCCACTTCTTAATGATTGTCTTGACTGTGCTCCAAGGGATATTCAAGGCTTTTGAAATATTTTTATACCCATCCCCTGATCGGTGCCTTTACACATCTTCATCCCGGATGTCTTTTGAAAGCTCCTTGGTGCTCATAGTTGAGTCTTTTCTGTGAAATGGACCACCCAGCAGAGGAAACCTACAGGAATAGCTGATTTTATTCCAAAATAATCAGAATCATGGCAACATAACACAGGTGGAGGCCAATTAACTTGGTGTGTGATTTTTTTGAAGGTGATTGGTGACAACTGAGCTAATTACCTCTGCCACCGAAGGTGAAGGAGGTTATGTTTACATCACTTTCTGTTTATCCGTTTGTGTGCAGGATATCTCAAAGTTGTGGACGGATCCAGATGAAATTTTGTGGACAGGTTATGGTGTGTGACAAGGACGAACTGATTAGATTTTGGTGAAGATCCGGATCCAGATCCGACTACGAGAATTTTTTAAAGTGATTCTTCACCATTGAGAGGTTGGGCTAAAAACGAGATATATAGCACGATATTTCATAAATGTATTGGGCCCGATATGTTCTCGTGGATCAGGCATGACATGGCGGAGGTATGCGCTCCACCAAGTGTCCTTCTTGTTTATAATTGCTATAATAAGCGGGGTGAACTCTTATCCAACCAAGAAATTCTAGTTTTGTATTTTTAATTAGTTTTCTGAGATTTGTAGAATTTATTCATTTATTTATTTTTCATTTGGAAGTTGTGGGTTACGATGTGGAAAAGTCTGATTTAATTCAATTTAATTCCAGGCTATAAGGTAAGAAAAGGTGAAAATTTTGAAAGGGGGTTTGGACTTTCGAAAGGCATTGTATAATGTGTATATATATATATATATATATATATATATATATATATATATATATATATATATATATATATATATATATATATATATATATACGTTTATATATATATATATATATATATATATATATATATATATATATATATATATATATACGTTTATATATATATATATATATATATATATATATATACGTTTATATATATATATATATATATATATATATATATATACGTTTATATATATATATATATATATATATATATTTATTAGTTTCTTCATATATTGATGATGTTGACAGTGACATTAATGATATTTTTTATTTCAGTAACCCACTTGTCATGTTTATGGATCATCATCTTCTTCTTTCACAAGTTGCACATAGTTGTGGTGGCATCATTTTCTGTGGGATATAGCTGTGCTACTGATGCAGTGCCCTTTGTAGCTAATGGCAGGAATTTATTATTTGTTCATGGAGCCAGCGATAGCTCATATACTCTTCACCATGGGATCTTTAACGTCCACCAACTAATACCAACAGATGGAACTCCAGTTTAACATCCACCCGAGGGATGGCACATACATTAACAAATCGCCGTACTTGTGAAACACCCGGCTGACAGTTTATAGCTGGGTCGGGATTCAAACCCAGGCTAAACCACTCAGACGTGAGTGTGTCCTTCTAGGCTATCCAGCCAGCCCTTTATAGATCGTGTTACTCATTGACGATGACCCTTTGTACATAGCACCATAACAATGGAATCTTTTTCTCTCTACAATCGGCATAAAATTGAGAAATTTCCCCTTCTCCATGGATGCAAAGTTGAGGGGTTTCTCTCTGCTCTGTCTTATAAATGTTGAGTGTCAAGCAAGGATGCAGCATGTATTATTTATTAAGTCGTTAATATGACTTGGCCAAGGTCAGAATCGAATGGCTGACCTCCCAGACTCTGAGCGGATGCGCTCACCATTATACCACCATGTCAAAGTGCATATTAAGGACTTTGTACAATTGTGAAAGCTGCTGTCAGGTCGTGTTCTGGTCAAGTCTATTTTACTGCAATAATGTTTAGTTTCATTTCTAGTCAGTTGTCTTTCTTTTTAAAGTTTGGTTTTGGGTGATACCGTTGCTGTAATGTCAATTCCTCATTTTATAATATTGTGAAATTGCTACTTTATGAACTACAACCTCACTCATAACACACTGTTAGTGTGATGAAATGTTGTGTTATTGGGGGTGGGGGTGAGGGAAATGAAGCAATGTGCAAGTAACAATTCCACCAAATGGTACAGATCCACCAGAGATGGTCCACACACCCCCATCACTGTGTTCTGTGGGGAAGGAGGGGTGCTGAAGCATCCATGGTGGATCTATGCCCAATATATGATGGAGTTGGTGTCATGATGTGATCAGAGATGTTTGATTGCATTTTATGTAATTGTTACCTCTGCCACCAAAGGTCAAGGAGGTTGTTTTCACCCCTTTCTCTCTCTGTCTGTCTGTTTGTTTGTTTGTGGACAGGTTGGGTGTGTGACAAGGACGAACTGATTAGATTTTGGTGAAGATCCGGATCCGACTATTAGAATTTTCGAAGTGATTCTTCACCATTCTCACACCATTATCAACAGCACGATATCTCAAAAAGTTGTCGACGGATTCGGATGAAATTTTGTGGACAGGTTGGGTGTGTCGCAAGGAGAATTGATTCGATTTCAGTGAAGATCCGAATCCGGATCTGGATAGGATAATTATTTAATTTTTCAAGTGATTCTTCACCATTGAGAGATGGTGCTAAAAACGATATAGTCCTTTATCGCATGATATTTCAAAAATATCTTGGGCCTGATATGTTCTCATGGATCAGGCATTATGTGGTGGACGTATGTGCTCCACCAAGTGCCCTTCTAGTTACGAATGTTAAAACAACATTTGCCTGATTGTTGCACCTAAATACATTCTCATAAGAACAATTTGTTGTATGACGGCTGTATGGAACAATTTGTTGTATAATTAACATGGCTAGGCATCTAGGTAAAAGTTTACTTTTCCTATCTTTTTTTTTTTCCTTGCTTCCACTCCATGCATTCCTATGCACAGTTCTCCTGTGGGTCATTTGCTGGTGCTGCGTTAGTTAAACAGAGTATAATTACCAGTGTACGTTTCTTGTTTGCTTTCTGAAATCCTGCCACTCGTGTCATCTCATGTTGTGCAATTAAATCCAAAACTGTATATGTCTAAGCTTTTATGTATAGGATATTTATCGTTTGGGTGCAAGTGTAATGCATGTGTTTCCTTGTTTTTTCAACATGCCTGGACACGGTGGCTTTGCATTCACAACCTGAGTTGTCAAATCTTAACTGAAGCGGTTCAAAAAGGGCAATCCGCACAAAGTGTTGGAATTGTTTGTTTCGGCTTAAAATTTTTTTTTTTAATTTCTTTTATGACATTATAATATAACATGTGGCACATTTTATTGCAATTTTTAAGAAACCTTAAAATTGACAGTTAATGCAATTTATATAAACAATTTTGTGCTATTTCAGTAATTCTAGCAAAATATGAGTAATCTCATGAGAAATCTTCTCTTGAATCAAAGTTTCAATTTGTCAGTGTTGCTTTATGTGGGCTGTAACAGCCTTTTGTTTGTATTATCTGCTGTATTTTGGTTTCCACGTTTTGTGTGCATTGCCTTACACCTATTTGCATTTACCGGTAGGTATAATTTCTGTTGTTGGACCTTTTCACATCCAGGGTTACTGGTGTTCTAACTCATACGTGGTATCACTTTTATTGACCTCTATCAGTGACAAATGCTTCAGGAACATTCTACGATGTCCTTGATGTAGCTTTCAGTGGTCATTGTAGCAACATCCGTGACATTGTTTGTTTTTTAAAACAAGCAATTGGGCATTTCGATTATCCTTGAACCGTCGATACCATGGCATGAGTTTATCCTTTGGTCCCATTGCAGTATGTGATGTCCGGTTCATCCTTTTCCCGTGTGGTCGAACTGGTGGTGTTTTGACTTCAGTGATGCCATTGATGTAATGTCACATTGTTCCCTTATTATGTGTTGGCCAATTGCACACCATGATTTTGTTGTCTTGGGCAAAGTTAAAATTTGTAAACTGGGCTGTTGGGTGTGGCTTTTTAAAAGTCAAGGAATTTCCCACTTGTTATAACATGACATATTATATATATACTAGTAGAGTACTCACCCGATGGGTGATCTTATCCCAAGCATGCAACACGTTCTTCTGACACATACCTTTATTTTGGCAGTGTATAGGCAACTGATAGCTCTGTGCAGTATATGCAAAAAAAATTAACCCGGGTCATGTGCATGACGCAAAAACGTACCTTCTGCTTGTATTTCAAAATGCCTCAATGCACTGAAAAACGTGGGGACAGGAATACTGTACTGTAAATGGTGGAGACTTGTAATGCGCCACCTCCAGATGGGGGGAGGGTTGCATGATATACATTTACATCGAGAATTTGTGTGCCCCCTTCTGCCCCCCTCCCCCGCCCCAGGTCACTGGCAAAGATAAAAACACCCCTATACATTAATTGGGGTCATACTGATTCTATGGAGCAAGTCTAGATGTAATCTGCCTAGAACTGTAGGAAGAGTAGTGCGACACACACACCCGTAAATAGGAGTAAGGATGGTGTGCCATTTTTCTTCAAGTGCTCTTTGTCAAATAAACCACTTCGAAGGTTTGTTGTAACATTTACTCCTTCACTTGCTAAACGAACATAAAAATCTGAGACATTAACATGTCCTTCCCAAGCTGTGAATCAACCGTGTGTGCCCCGTACACACCACCTTTTGGTGATCCATGGTACCCACTTGTGGAGATTTCTGCTCAAACCCAAGATCTTTTTGATTGAGGTCTTCTCCAATTACATCACCGGAGGAGAAGGTATTGCATTTGGGTCTGTCTGTTCGCACAGAATTTCAGTGTTTTTTCTCTGCAAACGCTTGTCAGGTTGAGATGAAATTTTCACCATCGGAGCAACTACTCGTGTAGAATGTTTTCATGCTAATTATGACCGCAGGTCACATGGTGTGGCATCCACGTTGGAAAAACTGAAAAACTTTGGACCTCTATCTTTGAAACCGCACCATGGAAAAAATAGAAACTTGGCACCAAGCAAGTACTTCTCATGGGGAATAAGTGTGGTTTTTTTTTAAATGACGTCATAATTGCATATGTAGAACGCTACATCTGATCAGTATGAAAATTTTTGAGGGTCATCTTGGGATAAAATGATCCACAGAAAAATTGATAACATCAGTCACATGATTTGGCAGCCATATTGTTTTAACAAAAAAAAAAACCTTCAAAATCTTCTTCTGAAACAGCTGAACAGATTGAGGTGAAACTTTATACATATGACTGCCTATCCATGAGGAACAAAAGGTTCACATATGATGTCGTAGGTCACATGGTTTGGCAGCCATATTGGATTGAAGACAAATATTAAATAATGTTTTCTCTTTTAACCACTTTATCAATCGACGTAAAACTTTTCAAAATTCTGATTTCGTAGTGGTGGGGAATACATTTTCTCAATTTCAACTTTATCGGACACATGGTCTGGCAGCCAGAATTATTATTTTTTTTTATTATGATGGGTTTTTTTTTCCTTTCTTTCATTTTTTTGTTTAATTAATTTTAATTCATTAATTTTGAATAAGGCTCACTTGACTGTGCCTGTATGGGTTTGAGGGTAGAGGAGTAGCAGCTGAAATGTGAATCCTATCCAGGTTCCTCCTGATGACTTCATCTTTGCTTTTTGTTTGTTTGGGTTCCTTCTGATGACTCTTTTGCAAGACTGTACCTATTTGGTCTTCTATTTGATTTGAATTGAATTTATTTTAACCACATTCTAAATTCATTTGAATAGGAAGAAAAAAACGTCATGGGTCAGGGTGAGGTGTCCGATAAAAGCGGGATGTATTGGTACCCAGTCATCACTGCCAGCAGTTATAAAGTGGCAGTTCTAGTTATGTCTATTAACGATTAATTATGTAACACACCAGTACACAAACACCACACAAAACAAGTCCTGGCGACGGTCTGCAATCTCGGATTGCTCATTTTACCTCCACCACCGAAGATGGAAGGAGGTTGTTTTCACCCCTGTCTGTCTGTCTGTTTTTGTGTAGGATATCTCAAGCATTTGTGGACAGATTCTGATAAAAAATTTTGTGGGTAGGTTCAGTGTGTGGCGAGGACGAACTGATTAGATTTTGGTGAAGATCTGGATCTGGGTCCGACTACTAGACTTTTTAAGTGATTCTTCACCATTTAGAGATAGGGCCAAAAAACGATATAGAGCATGATATCTCAAAATGTTGTGGATGGTTTCGGACGAAACTTGGTTGACACGTTGGATGTGTGACAAGGAAGAACTAGAACTACATTGTCGATGGCACACCATCGCATATCCCCGCGCGCACTGCTTTGTCCCATTAACGCTAGGTGAGATTTTATTGATTTAAAAAGCTATAAGACAATTTTTTTAATTTTAAAAATCGACCCCCATGACCCCAACCCCTCTGGCCTGGCCCGTAGGGGTCATATCAAAAATCCGAAAGTGTTGTGCACTTCCCCATACATATATCTACTATGTCCCAAAGTTTCAAGTTCCTCTTTCAAACGGTGTAGGAGGAGTTGCAGGGTAAGACAGACGGACGGACGGTGGAGACAATCACAATATTCCCGCTTTTCTTTGAAAGCGCGGGAATAATTAATTCAATTTTGGTTAAGATTGGAATCTGGATCCGATAATTTTTAAATTGATTATTCACCATTCATCGATAAGGCTAAACTGATATATAACATGCTATCTCCAAAAGTTGTGGACGGATTTGGATGAAACTTGTTTTTTTTTTGTTTTTTTTTGAGATTTGTACAACCCTCCCCCAGAAATACACCCCGATGCGCTAATTGGGGTCATACTGATCCTATGTAGCAAGTCTGGATGTAATTCGCCCAGAAATGTAGGAGTAGTAGTGCGACAAACACACACACACACACACACACACACACACACACACACACACACACACACACACACACACACACACACACACACACACACACACACACTGGTCTATTAATTATAGTAAGGATTCTGTAATCTCAACGGCGGTTTATTTTCTGCAATTCCTGCAATGGAGACCTGCTGCAATTGGCCTGTGCACAGTGCTGGATCAGATGTTAATGTCCAGGTTTGCTCTCATTTCATTTTATCAGCTGCTCATTTGATCTTCTATCGTGCAAGCCGAGCAATTTCAACTGCTTGTCTTGCCTTAGAGAGGTTATTCTTGGTCTTCTGGTCTTTTCTTGTGTTGGACCGAGCCATTTTCTTTCAGGTGACACCATTGTAGGAGATCTTCAGCTTTTCTGCTAATGTCTTCATGTCCTTTAAAAAATTATTTATTTATTTAACCCCCCCCCCCCCCTCAGAGTTTGGATCTTCACACACTGTTCTTTTAAAAGTTTCCTCCTGCACCATTCTGAACCCACTTGTGAACTTTCAAGCAAGGGAACAAGCTGATGAAAACTAATTTCACATTTTAACTGATTTACATCTTACGTTGTGGATTCTTGTAATTCACATTAATGTAACTGGTGTTAATTACTTCAATAATTTATTATCATTTATTATACAAAAATCCACAAACTGTTCCCTGCATGTTTTCTTTGTGGTAAGTGGATATTACTGACACATGAAAATATAATTTATACACCAAAAAAAACCTTTTTTTTTCAATTCCATCATTTAGTTTATATGCTTAAAGGTAACTGTGATATTAAATTTACCTTCATATAAATTTTATAATCCCCTCTGTATTTCACACTTTTAACTTCCCACAAATGTTTCACGGGAATAGCACCACAAAAGTGAAAAATAAAAATAACCGTGTGCGTGCGTGCATACATGCTGCAATCCCTTTCTCTTCAGTTGGGCTATGTCTCTTGGAAACCTCACGAAAGTCAAGACCTTGGTTTCATGGGAAATTTGGGGTTATTTGTGCATATAAATAACAAGACCCAATCACATTTCTCACCTGCAGTTGGAGGGAATAACCAATCAGTTCTTACCTAATCAATTACCCCAAGTGGTTAGGATTTCAATTGAATTAACTCTCATGGTCTTCCAGCAAAGGAGGCTAAGAAAAGCTACACAAGGTAAGCCCTTTGGGGGGGGGGGAGAGGGGAGGAGGATGGGTTGCATGTCTCGTTATTGAAATGTGAGTCTGAAACTGCGTCGATCTTTTAAAAGTCCATTTGAGGATTATTGAATGGTCAAAAAACTGAAATAATTGAAGAAAATGTCAAATGCCATGATGGGCAGTGTGGATTGAACATTGTTTGCACTGATGCAATACACCTGCTAATTTTTAAAAATATAAACTTTAATTTTAGAAAAGGAATCCAAATTGCTATGTGTTAGTTTTGTGGAATAATTCTTGTTTGTAATTATTTATTTATTTTTCTCTTTCACAGTTGAGCCATGTTTTAATTTTGGCTGCCCTATTTTGCTAGACCCTTGCTGAAGCAGTTGAAGGTAACAAGAGTCGTCTCCATATTATGGTTGCAATACAATGGGAAAGGTGGGGGGGGGGGAATAAAGTTTAACTTTTGCTTCATGTGTATATGAAGCACCATCAAATATATTGGGCAATTAAAAGGATTGTAATAGGAGCTAACCACATTCCCAAGTTTATGGGAATCACTTTAACTTGTATCTCATCTTTCCCCAAAAAGGAAAAGAATTACAACAATTTGCCTCAACTCTGAACCATGCAATATGCCTAGTCGACACAGTCTGTTTTCAGTGTGGTTTTATTTTACAGTGGAGTATTTAATTTGAGTCAATCTTGAAAAACCAAATATTCATGGTTTTACCCTCATAAACATTTCCCTTGCTAATTGGCCTTTGAGAATAAGGTGACAACTTTCTGATCATTTAGGCCTTTCCAACCCCCTTGATGTCGATTCATTTCTTTTCTTTTTTAATCCCTGCTCCCTCCTCCACCCCACACTTCCCTTTATATTTTTTAGTCGGAGTCAGCTTTGTTCTTGCATCTCCTTTGAGCAGTGTCAGAACGGATGACTGTAGCATAATGCGATGGGTGGAGTTTAAAAGGTGTGGCGTCAGAGAAACACCCTGCAATTGCCCTTCCGTCAACTCCAACAGCTATACTTGGTCTCGTTGGTTGAGTAGCACACTTGTCATTTGGCTTTGCACATTCACTATGGTAGCATGTTAACCGTTTCCAATTCAGTCCTTTGTTTTCAAAAACCCACCAAAACTTTTTGTAAATGATGCGTTACACTTGTACTCCAAGTACAGTACTTTGAAAAACATGACGTGAACATAGCAAAGAAATGTTGTTAATTTCATGTCCTGTTTTTCAAAGTATGATAACAGATGACATTTTTATGTCATCTCTACTGAGATTTAACCCCCCTCCCCCCCTCAGAGTTTGGATCTTCACACACTGTTCTTTTAAAAGTTGCTTCCTGCACCATTCTGAACCCACTTGTGAACTTTCAAGCAAGGGAACAAGCTGATGAAAACTAATTTCACATTTTAACTAATTTACATCTTACGTTGTATATCTTCCATTGTAACGGGCCATGTTATCTCTTCCGAGATGACCTAATAAAGCCGGACCAAATGTCCGTACGTCCGTCCGTACGTCCGTCAACAATTTTTCTTTCCGATCTTGATGAAACTTCATATGTGGGTAGAGGTCGATGAGTGTTGAACAACGATATAACTTTTGTCCAGGTTCAAGGTCAGGGACGAAGTCACGAGGTCACGTAAGTTATAAAAATCGCCATTTTCAAAACCTATCTCGTCTGCCATTCTACAAGATATTCGGCAACTGTTTATTGATTATGATAGTAAAAAATATTATCTTGTATCTAACTGGACAGATTTTTGAATTTCCTTCCCGTTTGATCGTCACGTGATCTGGAAGATTGCCAAAAACGCCGATGCGATTCGCAAAGAAGGAAGGAAGGAGAAATGAAATATAAATAATATGGAATAGGCAAAGCCTAGAAACGAACGTAGAATTCTTCTTGCATTCGCTTCTGACTTTACATAAAGCTTGTTCACAACTGTATACTTGCCAACGATACCGTGGTACGTGTAAGCGCCGCACAGCTGATGATTTTGACGCAATTTCCGGTTACTTCGGCCTGGATTCGGGATCAGTGAACAAATAATGTAAATCGTGATGAAATTTTTTTTTGATGATGCGGGAGATATCTTTATTAAAATTAACTTTGGGAAAAAAATAATTGAGTAAATAAACGATCACTTCTGGTCAAGAATAAAAGAAATTAAAAGTTCCGGAAAGAGTTTCAAAATCACTCCCGGTAATGTTAAATACTAAGTAAACACTTCCTGTCATGAAAAAAATCACCTTCGGAAGTATAAAATTAACTTTGGGAAAAAAATAATTGAAGAAATAAATAAACACTTCCGGTCATGATCTCCCAGCATGCATCATTCCCCATGAAAAAAACCGGAAACAAAAAAAAACGAGCAACAAAACAAAAAACGGAAGCAAAAGGTCATAGCCAATGACACGGATTCACAATTGCCAAGGTATTGTGTTGTTTTTTGTTGTTTCCTATTCTCTCATGTTCAATTATTTAAGTAATATTCACAAGATAGAAATAAAACCCAATCGTGTTTATACACAGCACAGCGTTTAACAACAACCGGAAGCAAAAAGTCATAGCTAACGCCACGGATTCGAAATAGCCAGGGCTATTGTGTTGTTCTTGTTTCCTATTCTCTCACGTGCACGCGTTAAGTATTAAGCTCACTTTGTTCGCTATAAAACACATTTTTAGCCTTTTATATTTATACATTTTCCGCCGAAGGTGCAAAAGTTTCAAAACCCGAAATGTAAATATGAGCATTTATTTTCAAAATATAATTTTGTGCGCGCGCGCCAAAATGCCGAGTCATCTTTAACCAAACTGCATGGCGTCTGAGCAGTGGCCAGCATGGTTCAGATTGACTGTGGTTTCTGGGGCAAAGGTGATTGTTAAGAAGTATGTCGGCGGTATAAATTCGAGTGACTGTATTGGTGATTTAATCACGCAACATCTTGACAACGAATATTCTGGCCGAACGATTGCATCAATTCAGTGCATCAGCAGGGATAATTCGCAGGCTCCTCTCGATCGTGCCGATATCTAACATAATCACCGGCGGACATAGGGCTGCAGGCTGTGGGGCGAGGCCACGGATCCCGGATGAGGGGATAAGTGATAAATTATGCTACATGCTTCGGGCTTTCTGATTAATTATTATATTAATTATTATATTACATTATATTAATAATTAATGAATCTGGCATACAAAATGTTTTTTTCATATCTGACATGTTACTTTGTGCAGTGTCACAAAACTTCTGTGGAATTAATAATTAATGAATTTGCTAGCTCTAACGATTTTTCAAACCTCAATATCTCTATAAATGCTTCACCAATTTTCATTCTGAAAGTTGCATTATAATGAGTGAAGAATAATCTACAGGATTATCATAATCTCCGAGAGCTAAGCCTATTTTTTCGTTTTTTTTCTACAACCGGAAGTGAAATGTCCCCAGAGAGTGGACGGACCGGAAAACCACGTATTGCACTTACTGGTGATTCTGATGTGTTAATCCGGGTACTAAATGAACAATACATATTTATTAATTATGTCATTTGTAGAATTATCCTAGTGTATCTCTGTAAACTATTTCAATCAAACGGTTAGTTTGGACTGTTTCGCGGTTACCTGAACTGAACATTGAGAACTTGTGGTATTATAGAGATGACCGTCACCCCCACACGGGGGGGTAATTTTTCTGTGTAGTTTACATTGTAGTATTGTTTTAACAACAACGACAACAAAATATATATATATATATATATATATATATATATATATATATATATAATCTAACATTGTAAAGTCTGGTTTTGTAGTGTTTACTAGTGGAGTACCTGTCTCTGACTGGTTCATAGTTGTCTCACCTCAAATGAGCAATTTTTTTTAAAAGTGTGTATTGGTAGAAACGGGAATTCAACATAAAGTGATGTGGACCTTTTCACATGGTACATGCTTACCTTAAAGACAATGCCAGTCCGCTCAGAAGAAGCATTATGTGTCATGCATAGGACGATACTTGCAGAATCCAAATAAACAATAGCTGCCATGGAAACAGCAATTTGATAATTTGGAAAATTTGACCTCGCAAGTGTTTTTTTTGTGATGGAATGTTGTGCGTACCAAATTTGGTTGATACAGTTTCAAATTGTGGCCTAATATGTGTTTTACATGGTTTGGTTAACATTGCCCTTGACCTTTTGACAAATTTTGACCAGATTTTATACGTTATTTATGGACATGTTACAGATAAGCTCTATAAGTTTCAAATTCCCTGCTTTCCTTCCTGAAAGTCTTTGTCATGTAAGGACCGAAAAGTCCCAGTAATGTCCATCTTGTTTACCCCGTGTTCCCCACCCCATTTCTCTCCCTTCCACAGATCTCCTCATGTCTCTGTTCCCCACTGTTTTGTCCTTCCCTCTCCCACCCTTCTTATCTCCTGCTCCCCTTGTTGCGCATTCTGTGTGTTAGCTCTTATACGAGCCTTGACATTGTATTCCAAAAAAACCCCTCAGAAATCTTGAAAAATTCCTGAGGTTTGGCAATAATAAAATCACAAAAATATCCCATTTTAATATAATGGGTTGAAATTGTTGTCGTGCACACAGTTTTCTCTTTGCCACGTGGGACTTTTTTCTGTGTAAACAAAGAAGATGAGCATAATCTGAAAAAAAACCACAGAGAAAATTAATTTATTAATTCGATTTTGCACCCTCTTAGCTTGGTGCTGAGGTGATTACCAGTGGGGGTGGGGGGCTTTTGATTATAATGGTTGCTGACCCTCAAGTGATATTGCAGAAGACCCTCAGACAGAAGGTCTTTGGGGCTTGAAGGATATACATGGTTTTTGGGGGTCTTAAAGGGTATTGAGGTTATCAGGGGTCTCTAGGGTTATAAAGGGTCTGTGAGGTCTAATGGGTCTTAGGAGTCTTGAGGGTCTTCATAAGTCTGAAGGGTCTTGGTAGGTGGGGGGGGTCTGAAAGGATCTTAAGGTTCTAAACAGTCTAAGGGTATTAAGGGGTCTTCGGGGTGTCAAGGGGTCTGAAGGTATGGAGGTGTCTCAAACTTGCATGCACGGCTCTTCTTTTTTTTTTTTTTATAGTGTAGATATTATCTCGTAGTTTCGATATTGTCTCGTGCCCAAACAGCCCAGCCAAGACTTAGTAGTCTCGAGGATGACCAATTTAATTTGGTACCAACACAAGCGGACAGTCGGTTCCTTTGTACAATTTCATTATCCAACTTTTATCTCCTCCAGGTATTAATGAACTGCCAAATGTTTTGCTGTAGTAGTAGATGGAATAGATGATGGACATGTTCTTGTTAATAAAATGATTTATTAGATGGAATAAGATATGGAGTCAGGACAACAAAGATTGGACAAATCCAGTGCAGAAAGATGACAAATAAGGGAAGGAATGGCAACTGAACTCTTGTGGTGCCAACACGCACACGTACTGGAACAATGGGGAGACGGGCAAGGATTTTGGGATGTCTAGCAATGGCTCTCGTGTTGCAGGGATGACTTTATCTGGCAGGCCTCATGGAAGGTTCATCAATCTGCGCTCAAATCGCTATCGAGTCCTGTGTTTACTTATCTCCCATCCTTGCCTGACATGAAGGTGGATACAATTTACAATCTTAGCCTTATGCTAGTCTATACCAGGAACAATAAGTGAGTAAGTAAGTAAGTAACAGCAACATGCTAGTCTATGGCAGATAGTGAAACCCAGAAGCTTTATTCAAGCATCTGGGTGTCACGATCTGCCATGATCTTTCCTGGGAAAGGCACATTTCCAACCTGGCCTCCAAAGACACTGGGAATTCTCCATCGTGCAAAGTCCTTCCTCAGCCCACCTGAGCTCTTGACCACATACAAAGCTTTCGTCTGTAGCCGGATGGAGTACTGCTCTCCACTCTGGGCTGGTGCTGCTGCCTCTCTCCTTTCTCGCCATCACGCTGTGAAAACCAAGGTATTTAGGATCATTGGTATCTCCCACGGTGTGGCTGAGTCTTTGGGCCTCTCACTCTCATCGCAGGCAGGTCGGTGGTCTTTGTCTTCTACTGTGTCCTCTCCGGTCTACCCCCCCCCGCTCTGTCTGAAATATGTCTCCCCCCCCCATACGCTCGAGGTCTGCCAACAACCCCCTTCTGGGAAAACAATCAAAATCACGAATCACTGCTCACCTTCACTCTTTCATTCCTCTTTTTTTCCCATCTTTGGTATAAACTCCCACACTCTCTTCAATCCCATTCTTCCCGCCAGGCCTTCAGAACAGCTGTTCACCACCATCCACACAAAACCTCAATCTTTTCTCCCCCCCCCCCCCCGTTAATCCACCGGAAAACCACCTCCTTCAAATCCCCTGCTTTCCTTCATGAAAGTCCCTGTAATGTCCATCTTGTATACCCCGTGTTCCCCGCCCCATCCCTCTCACTTCCACAGATCTAATGTCTCTATTCCCCACTATTTTGTCCTTCCCTCTCCCGCCCCCCTTGTTCGTTGCGTGTTCGCTCTCATACGAGCCTCAACAATGTATACAAAAAAAGAAAACAACAAAACTGCTTTCCTCGGTGCACATAGGAATAGGACTAATTTCGTCTAACATGGTCCGTTACAATGGAAGAGTTTATTCTACTCGACCACACGGACCATACTTAACAGTTCTAAATACGCAGACACACACACACGCACGCAGACACACACACGCACGCACACACGCAGACACGCACACAGACGCACACACACACTGTTTATTTACATAGCAAAGGAGGAAATTATGAGAGGATCTGATATTTAGATGTTTTAAGATAATTAATGAAAGGTATAGACAAAATAACTTCAGAAGAGTTTTTCAGCAGAACAGAGAGTGATCAGACCAGGGGCCATTGCCTGAGAGGACGGCAGTGAGGCAGGTCTCTTTTACACAGAGTAGTTAATACATGGAAGAGTCTCCCTGGAAAGGTATTGGTAGCAGAAACAGCAGATATGTTTAGATTTGTGTTTGATAGATACCAGGAAGCAAGGGCTATGGAGGGCAACATGGATATTGGCAGCAATGGTAGGTAGCTGAGATATGTTAGTGTGATTGTTTACATGTGTAACTAGAGGGGGAGCACTCGGGAGAGTGCAAAACCTCCGCCGCCAATACTGCTGGGTCACTCAAGTGAACCTTATATCTTATTCATTAAATATGATGTCAACAGTGCTGACAGTTATAGTTCTTTTCTCCAACATTTTTTTCTGGGGGGGGGGGATTGGAAATCACTTAAAACATGTAGAAATGCAAAAAAAAAGAAATTGAAATCTTGTTGAAAAAAAAGTTGCAAAATTTTTTTTCTCCAACAATTATTTGGGGGGGGGTTGGAAATCACTTAAAACATGTAGAAATGCAAAAAAAAAATTTTCTTTTTTTTTTGGGGGGGGGGGTTGGAAATCACTTAAAACGTAGAAATGCAAAAAAAAAATTTTCTCCAACAATTTTTTTTTTTTGAGAGGGGGGGGTTGGAAATCACTTAAAACATGTAGAATTGCAAAAAAAACTTTTTTTCCTCTAAATTTTTTTGGGAGGGGGTAACAATTTTTTTGGGGGGGGGTGGAAATCACTTAAAACATGTGGAAATGCAAAAAAAAAAAATTTTCTCTAATTTTTTTTTGGTGGGGGTAGGGGGTTGGAAATCACTTAAAACATGTTGAAATGCACAAAAAAATTCTCTATTTTTTTGGGGGGGGTTGGAAATCACTTAAAACATGTGGAAATGCAAAAAACTTTTTTTTCTCTAAATTTTTTTTTGGGGGGGGGGATTGGAAATCACTTAAAACATGTAGAAATGCAAAAAAAGAAATCGAAATTTTGTTGAAAAAAAAGTTGCAAAATTTTTTTCTTTCTCTTAACAATTTTTTTTTTGGGTGGGGGGGACCAAGTCCAAAATTTAATAGCATGATCCTTGGACCCATACCTAACCCCCCCACCAAGTTTCGTCGAAATCCGTCGAGGAGTTTATCCGTAATACTGTTTACAAACAAACAAACAAAGAAGCAGTCATAGACTGGTACTTACGAAATCATCAACTTGACCTCTGACCTTGTCTAATAAAAGCTGTCTCGAGAGAAGGTAGCGACGCAAACCAGAAGTTTCTACGATGATTCTCTACCAAACAATCAAAAATCGAATGTTTTGGATGTTTGACCTTTGACCGATTTGACCAAAATCTAATCAGCACTAGCCATCACCCTCCTGAATCACGTGGTGTAATTTGACATTGGTAGCTTCTTCCGTTCTCGAGTTATCGTGCCTACAAACAAACAGAAACGGAAGGCATCAATGTACTTACGAGATCTTTAGATTTCGTAAGTAACAAACAGAAAGGGGTGAAAACAGTCATCTCCATCCATCTTCGAAGATGGTGGAGGTTAATGATTGTAATATCTATTGGTCTCCTCAGAAGATGAATGTGGTCTTTTTGTTAATTTCTCACTGGACAACTGTCTTACCCCACCCCCAAAAGAATTCTAAAAACAAAAGGAATTTTTTTTTTGTAATTTTAAGTAATCTATTTTTTTATTTTATTTTGTTGGTACGCAATATATATATATATATATATATATATATATATATATATATATATATATATATATATATATATATATATATATATATATATATATATATATATATATATATATATATATATATATATATATATATATATATTGCGGATTCGCGCCCGCCGGCGTGCGAGCGGCCACGTAACTCGAATCGCAGCACGTCGCCCACCGGACGGACAATCCCGTCGTGACCCTCTCGGACTAACGCCGGGAACTAGTCACGGGTGGGCCTTTCGGCCTCACCACGATCGTGCCAATCGGCCCCCCGCGTGGGATAGGGTTGCTCGCCAAATTCGACCTACCTAAGTACCCACACGGAGGGTAGACCGGGCGATCGCACCTCGCCGCAGGTCGACTTCGGACACGGGCCACTTTAAGCGACCCGTTCCGTACTATCGGGATAACCGAGCGGTGTTATCGTCAACCTCGACGGTTTGATTAATTATTGGGCGTATTTAGCCCACGACCAACCCTTTACGTGAAGTAAGATGGAGATTCAATAAAAGAAAAGACGAAGCGAAACGGGAAAAACAGTTCAACATAAAGCACATTTATTCCGCGGCAAACGGAAAGCACACATATACAATTATACACCAAAAGCAAATGTAAAAGTAGAAGAAATACAACAATTCTGCACAAAAAGCAAATGCAACAATGCAGATCTACTACCCACTACCGAGCACACGGCAACACTTATACAGTTTTACTTCACAGACGGCGCCGACAACACATATACTCAAAGCAAAAGAAAAAGGGACCACCCTCAACTACAAGGGGGCAGACGGGCCTGGGGCCGAGACCGCGTCGAGCCTACCCGTCTGGTGATGAGCCGCAAAATGGCGGCGGCGCCCCGACTCCGCGGGCCTCGCTGGCACTGCCTGGAATGGGGTGGGAACGGGGCCCCCTTCTCACACTATCTCAGCGTGGGGGGAAACAGGAGGGGGTTGTTGATGCTCGGGGGAATGAGGATATCTCGCTGGCTTGGGTCCCGCGACGAGCGACTCCACCGCGACCTCGGTCGCGTTACCGGCCTCCCCTCTCCGCAGCTCCCCGACTCTGACACGAGCGCCGACCTCCACAAAGATTCTTGGCTTCTCCAGCCTCTCCGGACCCCGACAGACACTCTCTCGACTGATCTTCGCTGCCGCCACAACTCTCCAACTCTCCAACTCTCCCACTCTCCACTCTTCTCAACTCCGTCCAACTGCTCAACTCCCTCCAACTGCCTCGATTCGCTCCGCGCTCGGTGCTTTATAGTCCGACAGGAGAAATCATATGCAGATTTTTGGATCAGGAATCGCTCGGGGGCGGAGCCACGCTCCCCATTGGACAGAGGAAAAGTGGGCGTGTATGATTCTTGATCCGCGAATCTGCATATAGCGATTATACTCCGACGCACCCGGAGGCGGGGCCAAATCGCCCCACGCTCGCTGATAGGACGGAACAGAAGTGGGCGTGAATCGTTCTTGATCCGATTTCTCGGAAAGGCTGGTGTTTTTGCACCCGCTGCTCGGTGCGCGCCCTGTACGGGTCCAGGATCGGTGCCCACAAGCGGCGCGGGAATGGCGGTGATGCGATGGTTGCGAGAGCGAGATGTGACGGCAAGGGTCGTGGCTGTTGGCGTTGTTGTTGTTGTGAAGCGACGTTGCGGTTGGTGGTTGGTGTGTGAAAGCGGTTGTGAAGAAGGTGGATGTTGTGAAGGCGGTTCAGGAGAAGGTGGCTGTGGTTGTCGAGATGCGGTTGGTGGTGGTGTGTGAAAGCAGTTGTGGAGAAGGTGGATGTTGTGAAGGCGGTTCTGGAGAAGGTGGCTGTGGTTGTCGAGATGCGGTTGGTGGTGGTTGTGGTGGTAGTAATGGCGGTTGGTCCAAAATAAAGATAGTAAAAGAAAAACGGCTATCTAAAAGAGTCGCAGCCCGAATGAATGACACTTATTCCCTCTAAACAATGGGTTTGGGCTAACTACACATATACTTACAGAGATATCTCACCTATGGGACCTGAATGGTGGTTTGCGAATTTCGTCAACCACAACAATATATATATATATATATATATATATATATATATATATATATATATATATATATATATATATATATATATATATATATATATATATATATATATATATAGTAGTGAGTAACTATTTGTTCATTAAAGGTTGGAGAACTCAATATTATTAACCTCCGCCATCGAAGATGGATGGAGGTTACTGTTTTTACCCCTTTCTGCTTGTTTGTTACTTACGAAATCTAAAGATTTCGTAAGTATATTGATGCCTTCCGTTTCTGTTTGTTTGTTTGTAGGCACGATAACTCAAGCACGGAAGAAGCTTCCAATGTCAAATTACACCACGTGATTCAGGAGGGTGATGGCAAGTGCTGATTAGATTTTGGTCAAAATCGGTCAAAGGTCACGGTGAGGTCAAATATTCGATTTTTGATGGTTTGGTACAGATAACTCGAACGGAAGAAGCTACCAATGTCAAAATACACCACGTGATTCAGGAGGGTGATGCCTAGTGCTGATTAGATTTTGGTCAAAATCGGTCAAAGGTCAAGATCACAGTGACGTCAAACATCCAAAACATTCGATTTTTGATGGTTCGGTACCGAATCATCGTAGAAACTTCTGGTTTGTGTCGCTACCTTCTCAAGAGACAGCTTTTATTAGACAAGGTCAGAGGTCAAGTTGACGATTTCGTAAGTACCAGTCTATGACTGCTTGTTTGTTTGTTTGTAGGCACGATAACTCGAGAACGGAAGAAGCAACCAATGTCAAATTACACCATGTGATTCAGGAGGGTGATGGCTCGCGCTGATTAGATTTTGGTCAAAATCGGTCAAAGGTCAAGGTCACATTGAGGTCAAACATAATTCCGGAAATTCATGTGAAGAAATGGAGTATTTTTGCTTCGCTCGACGTTACGAGTTCGTTTTAACTTCAATTTTAATTTTGTCTTCGGTTTTTGCGATCGCTTTGGACGCTTAAAACTTGGTTGTCGAAATTCTTGTACAAATCGGATATTTTGGAGACGTTTTAAGATTGTATAAAAAATATTTCACTTGACGCGTCACGGGTCGTCACGTGATGCAGTGCGCTCGAGCAGACGCGTCGTTGAGTCACGTTAAGGTTTTCCACGTTCGCGCTGACGGTGTTTTCGATAAAGATGGTGTTTAAAAGTCATTTTTTATCCCAATAAAGGTTATCGTCGCATGCCTGACTCGCTGAGCCGTCAGATTATGTAAATATTGTTGGTGGATGGCCGACTATTACGGTTTTGTGAGTTTGATAAAATAATATTAAATAATTGCGTGGAGAAATGGAGATTTTTGCTTCGGTCGACGTTACGATTTTTGATATTTTGGTACAGAATAGAATCATCGTAGAAACTTCTAGTTTGCGTCGCTACCTTCTCGAAAGACAGCTTTTATTAGACAAGGTCAGAGGTCAAGTTGATGATTTCGTAAGTACCAGTCTATGACTGCTTGTTTGTTTGTTTGTTTGTGAACAGTATTATGGAAAAACTCCTCGACGGATTTCGACGAAACTTGGTGGGGGGGGGGTTAGGTCTGGTCCAACGATCATGCCATTATATTTTGGACTTGGTCCAAAGTCCAATATGGCCGCGATGGCGGCCAATTTGAAAAAATATTTGAATTTTTTTTTTTTGCATTTCTACATGTTTTAAGTGATTTCCACCCCCACCCCCCAAAAAAAAATTGTTAGAGAAAAAAATTTTGCAAATTTTTTTTCAACAAAATTTCGATATTTTTTTTTTTTTTTTTTTTTTTTTTTTGCATTTCTTCATGTTATAAGTGATTTCCAACAAAAAACATGCCAAAATTATAATTGCGGCTGATTTTGGAACTTCAGGTGGATATAGCCACGTAAAGTCAATTTCTGTCTCAAGGAATCTAGTTATGACGAATGAATTGAGTATGTAAAAGTTAAAAGTAAAAGGGAAAGTTGCAAACTATAACTCTGTGAGCACTGTTGACGTCAAATTGAATGAATAGGATATCAGGTTCACTTGAGTGACCTAGCAGTATTGGCGGCGGAGGTTTTGCACTCTCCCGAGTGCTCCCCCTCTAGTTTCATTTGATTTTACTCCCAACCACAAGTCTTTACTTGATAGGTGTGTTATTATTTATACATATTGTTGCGAATTCGCACCCGCCAGCATGCGATCGGCCGCTCGACTCGAATGGCGGCCGCCTCGCCCACCGGAACAGACAATTCTGTCGTGACCCTCTCGGAACAACGCTGGGAGCTAGTCACGGGTGGGGGTTTAACCCTACCACGACCGTGCCAATTGCCCACCCGCGCAGGATAGGGTTGCTCGCCAAATTCGATCTACCTAAGTACCTGCGCGGACGGTCGACCGGGCGATCGTACCTCGCCGCAGGCTGACTCCGGACACGAACCGCTTAAGCGGTCCGTTCCGTGCTATCGGGATAACCGAGCGGTGTTATCGTTGGCCTCGACGGTTCCGATTAATTATCGGGTGTTTTAAGCCCACTACGAACCCTTTTTACGTGAAGCAGGAGGAAGGGTCAATAACGAAAAGACGAAGCGAAACGGGAAAACAGTTCACACAATCCACATTTATTACGCGACACACGAAAAGCACACATATATAGCCAAACAGTTAGAATGCACCTATATCAGGAAAACAAAAGAAACAACGATGCAGAGTTACAACCGAATACGCGTACACACGGCAACACTTACACAGTTCTACTTTACAAGATACGGCGCCGACACACATTTACTCAAAAGCAAAGGAAAGAAGCCACCCTCAAAGACAAGGGGGCAGATGGGCATGTAGGCCAATATGTGCGCGGGACCTGAAGCAGCGGCCAGGTCCGCGAGACCGGGTGGGTCCTACCCGCGTCCTCGTGGCGCTTTGGCGGACGAGCCGCAGACGTCCGCGTGGCTGTGCCCCGACTCCGTGCTCCTTCGCGGGTTTCGTTGGCACGTTTGGAGTGGGGTGGGAACGGGGCCCCCTTTGTTGCACTATCTCAGCGCGGGGGAAAAGGGGGAATTGTTGATGCTCTGGGGGAGGGAGAATGGCTGGCTGGCTTAGGTCCCGCGACGAGCGATCTCCCACCGCGACCTCGTCGCCGACCGCTGTCCTGCTCGCCTCCAACCCGAGCTCCTTGGCCTCTCCCCCCAACTCTCCTCAGCCGACTGCAGAACCCAACTCGATGCCTTCGCCACCCGACTCCACTCTCTGCCACACTCCGCCACTGCCACACTCCGCCCGATGACTCTCTCACCAAAACTCTCACTCTCTGCCACCAAAACTGACTCTGCCACGATTCGCCTTGCGTTCGGCGTTTTATAGGCCGGCAGGAGAACCAATATGCAAATTTCCTGATCAGGATGAGCTCGGGGGCGGAGCCACGCTCGCCCATTGGACGGAGGAAAAGTGGGCATGAACCTCCCCTGATCCTAGAATTTGCATATTTCGATTTCACACGGACGTGCCTGGAGGCGGGGCCAAGCCGCTCCGCGCTTGCTGATTGGACGGATCAGAAGTGGGCGTGTAGCATTCTTGATCCGAATTCTCCCTCGGAAAGGCCGCTATTTGCACTCGTGGCTCGGTGCGTATCTTGAATGAGCCCAAGACAGCCCGACGCTCAGTGTTCACAGGTGGGGCCGGAATGGCTGTAGAAGGAGAGAGGTGAGGGTGGTGGAGGGTTTTTGGTGGTGGTTTTATGGTTATGGTTGTTCAAAATAAAGATAGAACAGAAAAACGGTTATCTCAAAGCGTCGCAGCCCGAATGAATCACATAAATTCCCTCTAAACAACGGGTTTGGGGCTAACTACACATGTACTTATAGTTATCTCACCTACGGGCCCTGAATGGTGGTTTGCTTATTTCCACAGCCGTAACACTTTATTTATTCTATTAGTCCCCTCTGGCTGTAATGGTGAGCATCAGCCACAGATTGTCTCACAGTAAAACCGCATAATATGCATACAGCAAAAGCTTGTCTGCCACCCAAACAGTGGGTTCCCACCAATGCAAACCAAACAATCAGAAGGCAAATGCCAACAGGTGGAAATGTAGGCCAAAATGTGTGGAGCATGACTTAAAGCTCCCACCCGATCTCAAACAGACGTGAGTCCCGTACGTGTGCCGACCAATGTGTTGCCTCCAACCTGGAGGCCTCAGCCCAGTCACTCGTGTGAAAAAGGCAGAGATTTAAGGTCATCATTGGTTAAACATCAAACGGAGTCACCTATCCAGATTTTGGACTTATTTGCCTTCATGGGGATGGCACACTGTATAAATATCTAACCAATGATGACCATAGTCATCTAAATGCTATTGGTACCCTTTGGCTGTAATGATGAGCATCAACCACAGATTGTCTCGCACTGTAAAAACCGCATAATCTGCATGGAACAAAAGCTTGTCGAGGTGTCTGGGTCTGGGTCTTTTATTTATTATTATTATTTTTTTTTTCTTACCCTTTTTTTTTTTTTTCTTACCATTCTCTTACCCCCCCCCCCCAACCTGTTCTCTTACCCCCTCCCTACCCACCCTGTTCTCGAACCCCATCCTCCCGTCTTCTCGCACACCCCTCCCAATCTCCCCCTGGCATGGGACATGGTCTACAATGGCACGGCACACACATTGATGAATCACTCTACCTGTGAAACACCAGGATGACATTTTACAGCTTGGCCGAGATTTGAACTAATGCTTGACTGCTCAGAGGAGAGTGTGCATACCTCAAGGCCATCCTGCCAGCCCCATTATTGTTTTGTTGAAAGGAGTTATGATTTTTTCCAAACTTTTCTGAGAGAATATTGTTGGTTCTTTCTTTTGATGTGAGATGTCGAAAGAAATTGAGCATTTGATTATTTATAATTGATGTATTATGCGTGCGCAGGTTCTCGCCACGATATTGGTATTTTATGAACCATAACTACAATTGTTGCTCTTTACCTCAGCTTTTCAAGCAAAAATTGTTCTACTGGTGGCATTAAATCAGAACTTTGAGTGAACAGTGGGAATAGGAAGGAAACAAAACAATAAAATTGAGCGGGGGAAGAAAATAATATTGTTGGATATTAAAAGTCAAGTCGATTTAAAAAGGAACTGTTCGCGAGTGTTCCGAGGAATGCAATGCCAAAAGACGCCAGTCTCATCAGTATTGTAAATCTGTTCTGAAGTTAAATTCTCATATTGCACTAACTGTGGGGAAAAAATAACAAATCTCCTTTTCAGTGGCCTCTTTATCCGCAGACACTTTCTCACCACTCGCTCTCAAGTATCGAATGCCATGGCGTAACTTAATTTCTGGCACCAACCAGGAAAAAAAAGCTCAATTCTCACTAACGATCAGGTCTTGATGTAATTGTTTAGACTTTTTACACAAAAGTGGGCCAGAAATGGGTACGCCTTCACTGCGGATGTAGTTTAAATCACTTGTAAGTAACCTTATTGAGGTCAGCCAATCTCGCTCCATCCAAGGTTTTCCGTTTAGCAATGCCTTTATTTGAATCACGATTGGTGCAAAACTTTACCAGCTTGTCACGTTGCCTTTTTTATGTCATGGAGCATGGTAGTACTCTATACGTCAGGATGGCATGGGGAAAAAATGGCCACCCCATCAAATGTGTGTAAAATGATATGCTGAAAAGCTACTAGAGTGAAGTCATAAGCTTTTAAAAGTGTTACCAACATCATATCGCTCCCTCGGGTTCTGTGCCAACTCACCTTCATCTAATCTCTGCTGAATTTCAACTTTCTCTTTCATTGAATCGGATGGGCAACCATGCAGATAATTTCAAACTCGTTCAAGGCATGAGGTCATGTTTCACAATTGGTTCCGGGTTTGGAGCGTCGAGAGGTCTCCTTAGGAGCTCTCTGCTGACAATCTCAATGATAAGTTTCTGGACGTTATTTGTCCTGTTTTAACTGTTTATTTTTCTCACCTACATGTTACTGTGTGTTCCTAGTTCAGTTTTGTTTCAAAAAATCGTGCTATTTTGTGAGTTTTTGTCGATGTTGTCTTACCGGGTGTTTGAGGCCGAGGCTTGAGGCTTGAAGCCGAGGCTTGAGGCCTACCGGTTACCCTCGGTGAACGATCATTTTATTTGTTTTTTCTCCCCATTACCTTCAATTTCTATCTTCCCCACCTTCCTAACGTCCCCCATTTCTCCCAACTAATCTCTCTATTTCTTATCTTAAATTAAAAATAAATCTTCTTCTTCTTTTGGCTGCTCCGTTAGGGGTCACCACAGCGGATCATCCGTTATGATCCGCATAATGATTTGGTACAGGTTTTACGCCGGATGCCCTTCCTGACGCAACCCTGGTCGCCTCTTACGACACAGGGATCTGGTGCAGCTATTCTAACCGGGGTATAAACCGGCCCAGTACACTGGTACTCACTTCGCCGACCTCGGAAGGATGACAGGCTGAGTCAACCCCCTGGTGTATTAATTCAGTGGCCCAACGGGGCTTGAACTCAGGACCTTTTGGATCCCAAGCTGCTGCCCTAACCACTGCGCCAACACCAGGCATTTTAAATTAAAAATAAATTATAAATAAAAAAACCGCCACCTTTCTCTTGATTCTTCTTCTTCTTCTTCTTATTCTTATTCTTATTCTTATTCTTATTCTTATTCTTATTCTTATTCTTCTACCTCTTATTCTTATTCTTATTCTTCTACCTCTTATTCTTCTACCTCTTATTCTTCTACCTCTTATTCTTCTTCCTCTGATTCTTCCTCGATTTTTTTTTTTTTTCTACAACACTTCCATGACCTAATCTGTTGAAAACTCTCTTAAACATTCATAATAATAACAAAAACGATATCTTATATAAGGGCGTAGCCAGGCTGAGGCAGACGCGGCAGTTGCCTCATCGCTCATTTCCTGGAATATGATCTGGCCTGAGCCCTCTGGCCATCTGAGCTCCCTGGGGATTAAACTATCAAAGCTACCCGGCAGTGCTCTGAATACTCTTATCTCCACTCCTATCACAATACCTAAATAGGACATTACCACCCCCCCCACCCGACCTCTTTTCGCCTCATCACTTTTGGACCTCTGGCTACACCAATATTATAATGCTTCATCTTTCTCTCTCACACATGTGGTACTCTTTACTGTTTCATAATGCACTACTTTTCTGCTATTTTAACAGACTGCTCTCATTTCGACCTCTCCTTCATTCCTTGTCTAAAAAATCCAACTGTTACAGCGTTTCTTCTCTCCATTCTCTGAATTCGCCTTTATTGCATCTATCAAGAATTGTGTTAAATCGCATCTCTGACCGAAAATTAAAAAAACCCCAGTTTGCTATGAATGTTCGCTTTCCATTAACCATTCTTTTTTTCCAACTTCAGTGCCAACTCACCCCTCTCACCCCTCACTCTCACTCTCAAAGCAACCATCCCACTCTTCTCCCTCCAAGCCTCCCTCTCACCTCTCTCAAAAATTCCCCCTCACCTTTGTCCCACCTTTCACCCCCCTCATCCTTCTCAAAGTTGCCCCCTCTCATCCACCAAGCTGCCTCCCTCCACTGCCCTCTCACCTCCATCTCTTCACTCCACCTCCTCAAATCCTCAACTGCCTTCTTCCCCCTCTCTTGTCCCCCCCTCTCCCCCAGCACCACAGAGCCTTTTCCCTTTTCTCCTCCTCGTCCGGCCCCCTCCCCTAGCTATTCTGCAACCCCCCACACTCTTTCAACAACCCTCCTTACTTCCCCTCCTCGTCCCTTGTCCTACCCTCCCACTTCCCCCACCCCCTGCACCCAAAGCCTCCTCCCCAACCTCTTCATTAAAAGTGTGGACCTCAAATATCCGGGGCCTTTGCTCAAACCTTTCAGATCTTTCCATACAGGTTGCCACTGACAAACCATACATAATCTGCTTAACAGAAACTTTCCTCCCCCAAGATGTGTCTGACTCACAAGTATCTCTCTCTGGTTACTCCCTCGTCCGGTATGACAGACCTGAGCCTCGTCCTGGTGGAAGAGTTGCTCTCTTCATTAAAGACTCTATTCCTCACTCTCCATGCACTGCTCTCACTCCCCCACACCCCCAGGATTACCTCTGGCTACGGCTTCCCCTCCACTCCCACCTCATGTTTATATGTGTACTGTACCGTCCACCCAACATTGATGAATCCATCTACACCTCACTATCTGAAAACATGGACCATCTTCTATCCTCTCATCCAAACTCTCTCTTCCTCTTATGTGGCAACTTCAATTGTCATCATGCCAGTTGGCTCGGTGTGGGTACCTCTCTCACCTGTCATGGCACCTCAGCAAAAGCTTTCTGCGACTCATTGGGACTGACTCAATCGGTCAACTTCCTGACCCGGATCTCAACCAATGGTTCTCCATCTCTTCTGGATCTGATTTTGACAAATTTCCCTGACAATATCTGCTGCTCTTCCTCCGTTCCAATCGGTTCTTCTGACCACGTCCTTGTCAAAGTGGACATCTCTCTGGCTATTATCAGAGAACCACCTCACCGCCGTCGAGTCTGGCATTTCACTCAAGCCGACTGGCAGGGTTTCCAAGCAGCCATCAAAATTATAGACTGGTCTCCTATCGCTACTTTCTCCAACATCAACTCATCCTGGGAATTCTTTCAAAGAAACTTGCTCTACCTCGTGCACAGATTTATCCCCTCTCGTCTTCAGTTGTCCTTCCCTTCCTCCCGCCCTTGGTTTACTGAAGCTTGTGGCGAGGCAGTTGTCCTGAAACAACTTGCCTTTGCCTCATGGAAAGCAAACCCAACTGAGGGCAATCTCAGCTCCTTCCATAAAGCTTGGAACAAGTGTGTATCTACCCTCAGGAAAGCCAGAAAACAACATCTTTCTAATCTCAAGTCTGAACTCTCAAACCTCTCTCCCTCCTCAAAATCCTGGTGGCATCTAATCAAATCTGTTTCTGGTGTATGTTGCCCCTCCATCCCCTCCCTTACCTCAAATGGCCGCACTGCTGATACCGCACATGAAAAGGCTGAATGCCTAAACTCGGTGTTTTCAGCTAAATATTGTGTCAAAAACCCATCACTTTCTCTACCCACCTTACCCAGTCACACCAAACTGTCCCTGGACTCTGTGTCCTTTTCTCCTGACAAGGTGGAGAGCTTGCTGTCAAACCTCAACTCAGATTCTGCAACCGGTCCAGACGGCATCAGCCCACATGTCCTCAAAGCCTGCTCTTCTGCTCTTGCTCACCCTCTCTCTGTTCTATTCACCCTCTCATTTGCTCAAGGTCATCTGCCATCTGCTTGGAAATCTGCAAACATCACTGCCCTGCATAAAAAAGGTGCAAAAACAGATCCCTGCAACTACAGACCA
>NC_140974.1:42045900-42055900 GCF_056783735.1 Eptatretus burgeri
GCGGGAATTACCAAAGCCGCGCCAGCTCAAATGACAATTTACCGCACAATCGGACTCCCTAATTCCCAAGCCCGAACCATACTGGGTCAATGAAAGAAAGCACAGACAACGAACGGAAACATTTAACAGTTATTTATTTACAAGGTAATAGGGAGGGACACACAGAGCAGACTTAATCATGAATATAGATGCAGGCAAAGGTACAATGGCAATCACTGAAACGATTTCTACTTATAAGACTGGCCACAGACAGACACACACACCCAAAAAGAAATGGACCTTATGGGTCTTTATTCGGCCCTTTAGCTCAGGATAGAAGGCTTGCTGAGGGTCAGAGTCTGGCCGGGTACCTGGCCGCCTTGTGCGGTTTCACCGACTCGCACTTGTGGAGCTCTGAGTCCGTGGACGGGAACGGGGATCCCCAGCTGGAGCGCTCCAACACAACCCTCCACGGTGGGACTCGAACCCACAACCCAGGATCCAACAAGCGCAGCCAGGATCCCACGAACGATCCGTCTGGCCACGAATGACGATCGACGACACGAGTACCACGAAACATCTCCGCCATGACCATCACCACCATGAGCACCAACACGACCACCAACCACCAAGGAACCCCAAAAAAGACCCTGCTGAGACAGCTCGCCACCCTTCTTATCCCTCCCCCGGGCAGGTGGAGGGATCCACTCTGAGGTAACTCTCCTCCGGATTGGTCCGGGGGGGGGGCGTCAGGCGATCAGTGTCCTCCCCTCTTTGGACGAGGCAAACATTCCATCTGGCTGGGGCGGGGTCGGCTCTGACGTGATGTCACCCCCAATTGGACGAGGCGAACATTCCATCTTGCTGGGGCGGAGTCGGCCCTGAGGTGATCTCACCCCTGATTGGACGAGGGGAACATTCCATCTGGCTGGGCGGGGTCGGCTCTGAGGTGATGTCACCCCCAATGGGACGAGGGGAACATTCCATCTGGCTGGGCGGGGTCAGCTCTGAGGTGATCTCACCCCCGATTGGACGAGGGGAACATTTCATCTTGCTGGGGCGGAGTCGGCCCTGAGGTCATCTCACCCCCGATTGGACGAGGGGAACATTCCATCTGGCTGGGCGGGGTCGGCTCTGAGGTGACCTCACCCCCACCTATGTCCGTGGCCTCGAACACGTGCGTAATGGCACTGAAGGAGTGGAGGTGCGGGGGGGGGGGGGTTAATGCAGAAGACTAACTAGAAAGAAACTCGCAGCGCATACATGAAATTCCCATTAGAAATAGGGGAGAGATTCTAACTATCCACATATACTTCACGAAATAACTAAACTTTGGGTCAACTTTATGTGTGAAGGCGAATGGTTTCCAGATTCATAACAATAACACCCGCATATGACACTGAAATATGTACCTGCCAAAAACACAGGCATTAGTTTAGTGCAGGCATTTAGAATTTTGCCAGAGCGCCCACACACATTGGCTGACTTTGTAGAAAGGCATCATGGCGATTTCCACCTGCAAATGTTAATGCAACACTCTCCTCTGAAGTACCATGGTAGAAGTTTATAGTCAGGTTGAGAATCAAAACGAGACCAGACAGTTCAAAGTACACTCCCTCTGCTCGCACTGAATTATTTGCAAGTGTGACAGTTTAAAAAAAATGAAATATTGTTTTGGAGGAATATAATCGATATTAAAAAGCTTCTTATTTATTTATTTATTTATTTATTTCATTGTTTTGCCAGTTAGGTGCTTTAATTATGGAGAAATTTTATCAGAACAAATTAGTATTTTAAACAAAAAAGGTCCCCCACTTTTGCTATGCAACTCTGCAAATAGTGTTCCAAACTGTAATCCTTGTTAAATTCCATGTTTGAGCAATGGCATGAGATTTTGGCTGGAATTGACATGAAACGATGTGCACGTCAGTATCAGTTCAAGAAACTGAGATTTTGATTTTGGGGTAGACTGGTCTTTCATGTGAATGGAAATGTTCTTGTTCCTATGTAGGTTCATACAACAGTAATTTTTATTAATCAATCAATGCTTTTTGGTTGGAAGTAAAATCTCAAAACACTTTACAAAGAATGGAAAGAAAAGTAGGAAATGCACCTGTAAAATAAAATAAAGATTCCGTGAAATGTAAAAAAAACAAAAACATAATCGATGAGGTTGTTATAATTTGAAAATGCAAAGGGTTTTTTTTCTACAACGTTGAGGCTCATGGAAGAGCAAGGTGATTGAAGGAAGGAACTGATAGTATTGCAGCGAAGCAAGGCAATGAACAAACGAGAAAATAGTAGTGAAGAAACATTGCCATTAAATGGTTTGTGTGAGAAAGGGTTTCCCTCACTGCTCTATAGTTGGTTATTGGGGGAAAGGGAGATTGTGGGTATGAAGGAGGGATGCCATGAGATAGTGGTGCACCCCCTGCTTGAAGCCCTGAAGGGAAAAGTGGGGTTGGACTTCTGGTTTGGGTTCTGTTACACGTGCTGGTTTGATCGGAAGTTGCAATTTCCACTTACATCAATGCTAAGTTTTCCGGACCAGATCCGTCATGTCTTTGTTCTATCTTAATCTCTGTGTTGTTGTTTGTGTTTTGTCCAATTTTCAATGTTAAATCTTACCTTGTTCTGCTGTATTGTTGAGTCCGTGTCTATGTGGCTTAGGCCCACTCCAAGGAGAGCCAGCATGCAAATTCTGTGTTTTGAAGCCGCGTTCTTCGTGCCACTTATTTTCTCCCAAGTATTTTCCTTTCAGCCTCCTCTATAATGTGAACCTATTCCCCCTCCTCGCTAATTTTTTTTAAACTCCAAAAAATGAATTTCAATATTTGTAATTTCCTGTACTGTCGAATCCCACTATTTGTGGGAGATATGTTCCTGAAAATTACCGCAAATGTCGAGGTCCGCTAATGCCGGGGACATTGTTAAAATTAAAATAAAATTTTTTATTACATTTTCTCGGCTTGTGAAGAGTGATTACACAGAACAAATCAGAACACAATACAACAAAGGGAACAGCAGGAGAAAGGGAAAACAACAACAGCAGCAGGGCGGAGGGAGAAAGTCGATGGAGATGGACAAACAAGGGATGCAGGTGATGATGAGGGGTAATTGAGAATGCAAGGGGTGGACAATATGGATACATCTTCAAAATTGTGTTTGACCAGTTTGTGATTTTGTGAAGTTCTGAGCAGATGGGAGAAGCTGCTGCCTGGCTGTCAGAAGGGTGAGAGATGTCACAGCACAGTGGAGTCATCATAGCAAAGAGATAAAGAGGATTTTCCAGAGTCAGTGAGATCATTGATGAGGATTAGGAATAATATGGGGCTGAGAACACTGCCTTGGTGGTACTTCAGCCTTGACAGGGAGAGGAAATGAAAGGGTTCCATTGAGAGCCCCACATTGAGTACGAGAGGTGAGGAAGTCAATAATCCAAGAGTGGAGTTGGCCTCGGATTCCATTGGTAGACAGTTTGGAGAGCAAGGCGGGATGCCAGAGTATATCAAAAGCTCGAGATATGTCCAGAGAGACGGTCCTGTACTCATGTCTGATGTTGAGGGCCTCCATCCATTCTTGGGAGAGTAGAAGCAGCACGTCCAAGGTTGAGTGACCAGGTCTGAATTTGAATTGATCTAAGATGAAGCTGTTGGAGAAAAGGAATGATTTTATATCAACTGCGATGATGGATTACATGACCTTGCTAATGATTGGAAGTACAGTAAGTTAATTGGGCTGTAGTTAAAGGGATCCGTTTTTGCACCTTTTTTTCATGTAATGCTGTGATATTGGCTCATTTGCAATTTCCCAGGTAGACATAGGAGATGAGTCCTGAAATGCATTTAATAAAATTTCTCTTTCTTCCCACCTGTGGAACCAACTTCTGCATTATGTTTTATTCTCATTCTTCCCTCCAGGTCTGCTGTTCACCACCATCTGAGATCATCCCCTATATAAAACCATTATCTTTTCTACCCCCATTAATCCCCTCCCATATCATTCCAAAGTTCCAGTTTTTCTTTTGCAAGAGTTTGCTTCTTTATCCATCATGTTCTTCCCCCCTACCCCACCAACGTCCTTCCCTGTTCTTCATTCTTAACCACATTCCTTGTTTGTCCGTCTCCGTCTTTTTTTTTTTTGTCTGCTGTTGGTTTCTCCGTCTGCTGTTGGTTTCTCCCCTCTTTCTGCTGTTCCTTTTGTGCTGTTGCATCCTGATCCATTCTGTGTTGAAGCTCTTCCACAGCCTTGATTTTTGTCTTTAAAAAAATAATAATAATAATAATTAAAATATATATATATATATATATATATATATATATATATATATATATATATATATATATATATATATATATATATATATATTACACACACAAGCATACCCCCTGGAGAGTGGTTCAACGGAAAGGAGAAACATAAGAGTTTTGAGGTGTAGTCAGATTGTATTTTGGAAGTTTATCCCAGAGTGAGTTACTTTGGGAGAGCGAAAGAGGCCGTTAAAAAAGACGTCACTGACCTGCCTGCAGTGTGAGAGTGGCAGACCTTGTGGTTCATATCCATCATGGGATAGTCCAAGAATGTTTAGATTCCGTAGAATCAGCCCACGTGGAGAAAGCATTACTCCCTCAGCAAAAGCCTTATTGACTAAGTAGTAAGCCTGGTGTTGGCTTAGCGGTGAGGGTGGCTGGCTTGTGATGTTGTGGTCCTGAGTTTGAGCCCCTGTTGCCATTGAGTTAACACAAGGTGGGGTTGACTCAACCTGTCATCCTTCCGAGATTGGCAAAATGAGCACCAGTGTACTGATAATAGCCTGGGTATTGCATCAGCAGCATAGCTGTACCCTCAACCAATGATTAAACCAGCAGCCACAGACTGCACACGAAGAAGAATAACACTTAAGTAGTTCAAATTTTCTGTTGAAAGACCTGGAACAACGGAGGATACCCCAGCCTGCGGTTAACTTTGAAGGCCTGTTTTGATGTATGGTTGGCGAAATTGAGGTTGTCACTGATGGTGAGGCTTAAGAGTTCAAGAAACAACCTTTCAGTGGCTGACCATGACAATATGTAGGAGGGGTCAGTTGACACTGAGATTGAGATTTTCCTGGCTTTGAGGACATGTTTAATTTGTTATGCACTTGCATATAATCATTTTCAGATCAGGAGGGAGTGATGCAGCTTGCTAACTGCCAATCACTGGAATGGGTTTACTAGATGACAGTCGTCGGCAAAAAGGAGGAGACAGTTTTCCAGAGAATTTGAGATGTCATAAATATGTAGATGAACAAGACTGGACCAAACACACTGCCTTTGGACACTAAAGCCTCCACCTGGAGTGGAGTGGATTTCATGGATAGCAACACATTGACTGCATGAGTGGAGGAAGTGACAAATCCAGCAATGTAACTCACTCTGGTTTAAAGATCCCTTGTTTCCCAAAGGCAAGGAGTTTAGCATGCAAAGCAGGATGCCAGACTGTCGAATGCCCAAAACTTTTCCAAATAAAGTATCCTGAACTCTCCTTTGAGATTTAGAGCCTCCAAACATCCAACTAATTGAAAGAGAAGCAGCAGTATGCCAAGCATTGAGTAACTTGGATGGATTCCAAACAGATCAGAATCAAAATATTTATGATCATCATATAACGGATCAGAATAGTTGCAAATATGAAAGACTTGATATCAGCAGCAATGCTGAGGCATCGATGCATGTGCTGTCCCTTGGATCAACATTGAACTTGGTGTCCCATTTGCTGGCATTGGTTTATGGGTGGTAAAGATCCCATGGTGTCCTTTGTGAAATGTAGGCGAGCTATTGCTGGCAACCTGGCCCTAATTCCAAATTTCTTTGCTTCAGTAGCACAGCCATGCCCCAAGAAAATGATACCACCTCCAGCCATGCACTCCATACGAAAGAATATGAAGATGGTTCCCTCGTGTATCTGGAGGCGTGTATCTGAAGAATGCTCGATCACCAAAAGTCTTCAGCTTAGTGCGAGGAACTACCAGGAGATTCCCATTGTTATCTAACAGCATTCTTGCTGGGGTGCAATATGTCATTAGATTACAGCAGTGTGAAGTTTTATTAATATTACTTCTGATGAAATGACCTGCAATCTTTGGTTTTATTTGCCACTTTTTATCCCCCAACTGGGCGTCAGCCTGTTTGGGGACTTGTATTTTGGGTGCCGTCTATCCGCCTGTCCGGAGCCTCGACTCGATAATGGCACGTTTATTTTATATTCGGCACATGTATGCCATAATACTTGGGCTTGAGGTACATCAAATTATTTTGGGATTGGAGGCTAAACTTGTGGGACAGTTTTATTTCTGAAGTTTGTCGTTTTTTTTTGTTTTTTCTTTTTATTGGGAGAGTACCAACATGCAACTTTGGATTATATATATATATATATATATATATATATATATATATATATATATATATATATATATATATATATATATATATATATATATATATATATATATATATATATATATATATATATATATCGATACACTTTACCTCCAACACACAGCTTTGGATTATTTATGTCTACTAGAAACACCCATTCCTGATGAGAGTGACTCGGTGGAGGGGAGGGGGGGGGGTATCTGGCTGTTTGTGAATAGTCTTATTTGTAAACAGCCACAATTATCGGGAAGGATACCGTGGAATCTTTCAAGTCCACAAACTAATGCTGGCAGATGGGGTGAGCAGTTCAAAAATGGGGTTTTTTGGCAAATAAAGGTCACAATTGGGTCATGAGGATGTCATGGACAATATTGCATGTCACACTTGAAGCCATGGCTGGGAGAAATTACATATGAGGCCCCCAGATGTATGTTATAAACAAACCATGAACAGTCCACAAAATCTTATGGCTGGAAAAATTGGACAGGCATTGGGATACATCATTCATGTGTAAACTCATTTGAGCACCTTTCCGAGAGGTCTAGCACATTGAGACTGCTCAGATCCATTCATCTGTGGGGAACGTGATAGGCATAGAATGCTTCAAGGACATTGGGGGTGTGTTTCATTACCAATCAACTTGTAGAGCACCCACCAAGTGGCTTAAGCACTCCATTGAAATGATTGATAAGGAATGGCTGGCTTGGCAAGTGATAGCAAGCTCATTGGTGACGGAACACACCCCTGGTTTGCTCCAAATTTATATCAGTAGTGACTGTTCAACAGTAAACATGAATTAGAAAGAATTGATGGAATAGTTTGTTATTATAATAATTTTTACTTCCGTACAAAACACCACGCTGAGCTGTTTATACACCTTAACGCGGAGTTCGTCCAAGGTGGAAATCTTCCTTGGGGAGGGGGCAAAATTAAGTCACTACAACTTCTGTTGTGTGACCTTTAGTCCCCCTGGCAAGCTTGGTTGAGATTGGATAAATAACGACCTAATGTATCATGGTCGGTCAGACAGACAGACACCAAATTGCATATTTTAATGATACACTTTACCTCCACGACCAACACGCAACTTTCATTTGTTATTACTTCCACCACCGAAGGTGAAGGAGGTTTTCACCCTTTGTTTGTGTGCAGGATATCTCAAAAAATTGTGGATGGATTCGGATGAAATTTTGTGCACATGTTGTATGTGTGACAAGGACGAACTGCTTAGATTTTGGTGAAGGTCTGTGTCCTGATCCGGATCCGACTCCGATAATTTTTTAAGTGATTCTTCACCATTGAGAGATTGGGCCAAAAACGATATATAGCACAATATTTCAAAAATGTATTGGGCCCGATATGTTCTTGTGGATCAGGCATTGCGGGGCGGAGGTATGCACTTTACCGAGTGCCCTTCTAGTTTTTAATTTGTTTTACACTTTCCCATCTCTGCTGCCAAAATGCGAACATGAACTTTTTTTTAATATACATCCTTTTCCATCACCGCTCAGCCTGGTGTTGGCTTAACGGATAAAGTGGCTGGCTTAATATGTTAGGTAGTTACCATACGTCTGGGTTTTCCTGGACATGTCATCCTTTTCGGTCCTTAAATACCCGTCCAGCCAGGTTTTTAAAAATATCTAAAAATGTTTGGAATTTTGCTCTTATTTTTTTATATTTTTTTTTATTTTTTTTATTTTGCTTTTGCATTTTCAAAGGGATACATTTTAAGATTTGGAGGCTATTTTTACCTTATTGAAATGGTTAAACCATTTTTGTACATTTTCTTGTGGTAATAAAATGCAGGCATGTAATGTTTGGACCAGGGCAGTTTGATAAAAGTCTCTACTACTTCGTAATGGCATAATGGACGTGTTCGAACATCAACACTCGCGCATCCATTTCCTGTCCAACCATGCAGTGAGAGAGGGTCCAGTGGCGTGCTCGGTCCTCGATTCAGTGTCTTTTTTGAGTCCATACCGTACGCACTTATTTGATTTTCTTCAAGACCTCTTTGATATTATATTTCACTACCTCCAAACACAATGCCAAAATGAAAGTGTAAATTTACTGCAGAATTAAAAACATGCGGTTCAAGAGAAAAGGGTATAACAAAACGCAGGTACACACGTACAGACCGATCGCTTAACCCCGCTTGGCGAGTGTGGGCTAAACATCCGTGTTTTTTTTAGTCATCAGAAGAATGGTAAGCGAAGTACTTGGTATTGTTACAGGCCGGGGGTCGGCCGCCAACCGACCGCTCTGAATGGAGCCGCAAGTCGAGTCGGCCCGACCGATCGCCCGGAATATAGATCGCCTCCCGGATAACTCCGAGCGACAGATCCTTGTACAAGAACCGAAATACGCCAATCGGCAGATCACGTGGGGTAGGGTCGATTGGCAATCTTCAATGTACCTAAATACCCACGTGATCCAACTCCCGGGGTATTCCACCATCGACGGATCTCGTACGGAACAAACCGCCAAGGCGAGCTTGTCCGTGCGCGATTCTGAGCGGTGTAATCACCGAGAACCGTTGGTCCAAATGTCCCCCTATTACGGCAAACCAACGGATTTTTAACTCTCAACACACAAAATGTTCAGTCAATGAGGGAATGGACGCAACGAGCAGGTTTACATTTACACAAGGACATTTATTATAATGAAACACGTATGCAATTAAACAAGCAACAAAAGAACTACAACCGTCTATAAGCAATTATTAATGTACAGTCACTTACACAGTTTTACTTACGGGACTCGGCGCCACAACATTAATTCGAAAGAAAAGCAGGAAAAAGACCCCATCAAAGGCAGTGGGGTCAGACTGGACCTCTTGGGTCTTTATGGCATGGGACTTGGCAGATCGAACGAGTCCCACGAGACCGTTGCAGGTTGCCTGCACCCTCGTGGTGTCTGGCTTGGGCGACCCGCGACATCCCGTCCCCACAGCAGCTAGTGTAGCCGCGGTCAAGCTCGGGCCTTCCGTGTGGCAAGCGAGCTCTCTCCGGCTCTCTCCACATGAACGCGCTTGGGCGACCCGCGATGCTCCTTCCCCATGGCAGCTTGCGTAGCCGTGGTCGAGCTCGGGCCTTCCGTGTGGCAGGCGAGCTCTCTCCGGCTCTCTCCACACGAACGCGTTGTTTGCGCGACACAGCAGGCAAGTCTACGCCTCCAGCTCGCGTCTCCTTCGCGAGGCTCGGACTTCCACGCAGCTCCTTGGCTTCTGGCTTCCTCCCGACTCCCCCAACTGCCGAAGCAAAAAGCTTACTCCTCCCACGGGACTCAGCACACGAACTCTGCCCACGGGACTCCCACTAACTCTTTTGGGACTCTTTTCAAACTCTGCCACGAACTCTTTTGAACAAAGAAAAGATGTCCTCTTTATCCTTTGTACCCCTCCCCCGCACCCGTCGTGACTCATGCCCTCGTGATCCACCCCCCCCCGCTCAACCACGGGTGGGAGGGAGTTGTTGACGTCACCGCAGGGTTCTTCTTCCTCTTCGCAGAAGAGGGGGAGGGACGTCTCCATTGTTTACTCCCTAACTATTAAATCGATCCGCAGCACATCGAATCGATTTCAAAACATTTAAACAATGAAAGGT
>NC_140974.1:42060900-42068400 GCF_056783735.1 Eptatretus burgeri
CTTGCAGAGGGAAGCAGGTTTTCTCTGGGATTTTTCTGTATTTTTCTCCATCCATTTTCTCTTCTATTCTGAAAAGTGCCCCTGCTGATGAGAAACAACATCCCCAAAACATGATGCTGCCACCACCATGCTTCACATTAGGGATGGTGTTCTTTGGGTGATGTGCTGTGCTGGGTTTGCGCCAAACGTAACGTTCTCCATTTAGGCCAAAAAGTTCTATCTTTGTTTCGTCAGTCCACAAAACTTATTGCCACATGGCTTCAGAATCTCCAGTGTGCTTTTTTTGCATACGTCAAACTGGACTCAAGGTGGGTAGTTTTAAGTAATGGCTTCCTTCTTGCCACCCTACTTTACGGGCCAGACTTGTGGAGTGCTTGAGATATTGTTGTCACATGCACACAGTGACCAGTCTTCGCAATAAAGGCATGTAGCTCTTTCAAAGTTGTCATTGGCCTCTTGGTAGCCTCTCTGATCAGTCTTCTCCTTCCTTGGTCATCCAGTTTGGAGGGATAGTTTGATCGAGGCAGGATCTTAGTGGTACCAGACATCTTCCACTTCTTGATAATTGTCTTTACTGTGCTCCAATGGATATTGAAGGCCTTTGAAATATTTTGATACCCACCCCCTAATCTGTGCCTTTCTACAACTTTATCCTGAAGGTCTTCTGATAGCTCCTTGGTGCTCATGGTTGAGGTTTTGCTGTGAAATGCACCACCCAGCAGAGGGAATCAAAATAAGACCAATTACTGCATCGTAGTTCCAAGAAGGAAGCCAGACGTAACAATACACCCCCCTCCAGCCCCCCCCCATACACAAAAACACTCCCACACACAACTACCCCACACACAAACACATTTACACTACCCACACAAACACCTCCCTTCCTCCCACACACACACAAACACCTCCCCCACATACACACAAACACCCCCCTTCACACACCTCCACACACACACACACACAAACACCTCCCCCCACACACACAAACACCTCCCCCCACACACACAAACACCTCCCCCCACACACACAAACACCTCCCCCCACACACACAAACACCTCCCCCACACACACACAAACACCTCCCCCCACACACACACAAACACCTCCCCCCACACACACACAAACACCTCCCCCACACACACACAAACACCTCCCCCCACACACACACAAACACCTCCCCCCACACACACACAAACACCTCCCCCCACACACACACAAACACCTCCCCCCACACACACACAAACACCTCCCCCCACACACACACAAACACCTCCCCACACACACACAAACACCTCCCCACACACACACAAACACCTCCCCCCACACACACACAAACACCTCCCCCACACACACACAAACACCTCCCCCCACACACACACAAACACCTCCCCCCACACACACACAAACACCTCCCCCACACACACACAAACACCTCCCCCACACACACACACAAACACCTCCCCCCACACACACACAAACACCTCCCCCCCCACACACACAAACACCTCCCCCCACACACACAAACACCTCCCCCCACACACAAACAAACACCTCCCCCACACACACACACAAACACCTCCCCCCACACACACACAAACATCTCCCCCCACACACACACAAACACCTCCCCCACACACACACAAACACCTCCCCCACACACACACAAACACCTCCCCCACACACACACAAACACCTCCCCACACACACACAAACACCTCCCCCACACACACACAAACACCTCCCCCACACACACACAAACACCTCCCCCCACACACACAAACACCTCCCCCACACACACACAAACACCTCCCCACACACACACAAACACCTCCCCCCACACACACACAAACACCTCCCCCACACACACACAAACACCTCCCCACACACACACAAACACCTCCCCACACACACACAAACACCTCCCCACACACACACAAACACCTCCCCCACACACACACAAACACCTCCCCCACACACACACAAACACCTCCCCCACACACACACAAACACCTCCCCCCACACACACACAAACACCTCCCCCCACACACACACAAACACCTCCCCCCACACACACACAAACACCTCCCCCCACACACACACAAACACCTCCCCCCACACACACACAAACACCTCCCCCACACACACACAAACACCTCCCCCCACACACACACAAACACCTCCCCCCACACACACACAAACACCTCCCCCACACACACACAAACACCTCCCCCCACACACACACACACACACCTCCCCCCCCCACACACACACACACACACACACACACACACACACCCTTTGAGTCTTTGGGGTCTTCAGAGTCTTGTTCATCGGGGTCTTTTCGCTATTTGAAGTATTTTGAGTCCTCAAGGTCTTTTGCATCCTCTGGATCCTTTGGGCATGTTAGGTCTTTGGGGTCCTCGGGGTCTTTTCGGTACTACGGGTGTTTTTGGTGTTTTGGTTTCTCGGGGTCTTTTGGGTCTTCGGGGTATTTTTGTTTTATTGAGTGTTTGGTGTCTTTGTGGCATTTTTGGATGTTCGGGATCTTTTCGGTATTTAAGGGTCTTCAAGGTCTTTGGGGTCTTTTAGGTCTTTGGGGTCTTTTTGCTCTTTGGGGTCTTTTTTCTCTTTGGGGTCTTTTAGGTCTTTGAGGTCTTTGAGGTCTTTAAGGATCTTTTAGGTATTTTGGGATCTTTTGGTTATTTAAGGGTCTTTGGTGTCTTTAAATTTTTTCGGTCTGTTGGGTCTTCAGGGTCTTTTGGGTCTTCTGTGCATTTTGGGTCTTTCAGGATCATTTCGGTATTTTGGGTCTTCATTGTCTTTTCGGTCCTCAGGGTCTTTTGGGTACTTTAGGTTAAGTATTTCAGGTTCCAATTGTGGGTGACATCAGGTCAGCTGTCCAACCAATGGGTGGAGTGGATATATATATATATATATATATATATATATATATATATATATATATATATATATATATATATATTTTGTATGTATGGACAGATAGATATAGTAAACCTGCCGTTACTGGTCTGTTCTGTGGTAGGCACGTGATAGCACTGGACCAATCATGTTTGGTGATGTACCTCGTGCTGCATGGCTAATACTCTGCGACCTCTGCTTCACTTTTTAACCCCCCTAATTTTAGCTCATTTGCTCGTTATTGTGAGCTAAAAATTATAGCGATCCAGTCATGTATACTAAGAACAATATAGCTGAGTTTCGTGGACTGTTAACACTTTGTCTAGGAGGAGACACCAAACTTTGCTCCATTATAAGAGTATAGATTATTTGGCCTGGTGTTGGTTTAGTGGTTAGGGTGGCTGGCTTGGGATCTTAGGGTCCTGAGTTCGAGCCCCAGTGGCTGCCGAATTAACACCAGGTGTGGTTGACTCAGTCTATCATCCTTCCAAGGTTGGAAAAATGAGTATCAGTGTACTGGTATGGGGGCACAGCATCAACGGTATAGTCGCACCCAAACAAAATGAAAGCTATCCGGCAGCTAAGCTGCCATACGTAAGAAGAAAAAAGATAATTATTCTCCAGGTCCATTTATTTCCCTTTAATTTGTTGAAAGGCTATTCTCCCCATTGTGCTGAGAATGTTATCTTGCCTTGTCAGAGGTTAAGATCTGAACTGGTCAACTTGCAACGAGCTGAAGTGATGTCATTGTTGTGTTAAGTTAGTCCCGTATGGCTTTCGCAAAATAATCCTTAAAAAGCTTTGGCATGGGAAAAGGTATTGCATATTTGTTCTTCACTGTCATCATAATTGTCGATTGCTTGAAATAGCATTACATTCTTGTTTTGACCATTTTGTTAAAAAAATAAAAAGCAACATACCACCCTGCCATGTGAGAGCAACAGGCATTGTACTTCCACATGCCTAACTGATCGTCTTCACTAAAAATACAGCTGAAGACGTTCAGTAAGGCTTGCAGAATGAGAGGTGGTGGCATGTGTAGACATACAAGGAAGCGCATTAATAAAAACGTGTTTCGTTAGTGGTGTTTGTTTCTGGCAAAGCTGGAAGCCCTCCATTCCATTGATGTTGCACGGTAATAAATGAAATGTCTTTCCTGTCCTTGGACATCCTAAAAGCATGCTTTTCCTTCAGCTAATGCTTAAATCTCATCTAATCTGGTTTTGAAAATGGCAGTTGCTTCACATGTGTTTGACCCTGCACATCTCTTTCTTTTGATTACACATATTCCATGGGGTGTCTTTACATTGCCCATTGTGACCATGCTGCGTTGCAGTATGCGACAGATTAAAGCCACCCTCTGTTCCATCCCGCTGCCAAGAATAGTCTCAAAGAGTTGGCCTTGGGCTGTGGTTATTGTGGCTTTGGGTGGGCCAGGGTACTGGCTGGATCAAACAGCTTGTGATGTACAGTCCAAGGTTTTTGTTTGTGTGCATATCTTGGTTTGCATTTTGCTATTATTAATTTATTTCAAGCATTCTAGCTCTTTTGTGTTAGTCTTGAGCTCTGTTTGATTTTATTCAAGCCCACACCCCTCTTCCCATCAAGTCTGAAGATTTGTTTGAAAGGGTAATAGACAACTTTTAAAATAATTTTAAGCACCAAAGCTATGATATAATAAGTGTCCAAATGAAAGCTGTTAGATGAAACACATTCATAATCCTTGAGGAACGGGAGCAATAAGAAAGTTAAAAAAAGTGAAATGAGAATTTTTAGTGAAAAACACTGAAGACGAGAAAGAACAATGAGATATTGCAGGACCTTACCAGGACTTTTGAGTGGTGTTACAGCACGTATTTTAGACGAATTCACATTCTAATTGCACTTATACTTTCTCGAGGTCCTCGGGTTGAAAAAAAAAGATAACGTAAAAAGCATTGTGGTGTACGTTGGCACATTATGGGTGAACAAACAGACAGCCAAATGGACCCAGATGCATTTCCCTCTCCTCTGGTGAGGGTAATGAAGAATACTAGTGAGCTTATTTTAAAACTGGTCAAGCCACCTTTGAAATTTAAAAAAATACTCGAGCCGAGATTCTTCATTGAAGGATCTGACTTTGTACTTTGATTGAATGTTGTGAATTGTGCAATACATTACGACTGCAATGATTATTATTTACAGAAGGTCCCAATCCCGAATTCTCCACAGTGAATATTTGATGAAGGTCTGGATACCCCAACCAATCAAAGTTCTCCAACATTCTTGTAACCTCTCAACCCTCCTGTCCTTTAGTCAATAAGTCATCCAGTAAAAGCCTTATCACCAGGAATAACTTCAATATACAGTATAACTGGACAGTGGTAGTATCACCGCAAAGAAAGCCTTTTGTAAACTTTTAATTTCAGGTCATATTAAATTAAATGTTCAAACAATTTCGTAGATTTGCAAGCAGTAAGCAACTGTGACTGTGAAGTGTGTATCTGTATGTGTAAATGACACACACACACACACACACACACACACACACACACACACACACACACACAGACGCAGACACACACACACACACACACACACACACACACACACACACACACACACACACACACACACACACACACGAGACAACCCGTGAAACCGGGTTCCCGTTGTGACGGCGGTTGATGACAAAAAAAAAACATTTCAAGAAAAAAAAGATAGCTCCAGCGAACTATACCGCTGAGGTTGTTTGCATTGATCAAATTCTCCCAAAGAGTACTTGACTGAATCGGGAATTGATTTTTTTAAAATAATTTTTTTCATTGCCCGATTTGAACGCTACCATAGCGCTTGCAGCCCTCGGTTCGCTGGCCACAGCGCACCATTGTCCATCTGCTGTCTCCGGAGGCTCGTTCGCGAGGCAAAATCTTCACGTTCGCTGTTCCAGTTCCTCGGCTTCCCCAAACATTCCAATTCCTTCTTGACGGGTCCAGACACGCGTGGAGTGGGCGGGCTTTCCCGGCCTGGCCGAAACCCTGCCCAGAAAGGGCAGACCCCATGAAGGCCCTGTCCAATCAGGACGGAGGATGACGTCGGCTTCGCCAAGGCCCCTCCCCAACCTTGGGGATCTATAAATTACGACACCATCCTCAGAGTGGAGTGAGAGTCGGAGAATTCGTTGTTGGTTGAGGGAGGAAGAGGTTCGCTGGTTGGATTTGAAAGTTCATTCATTCGTTCATTGGTTGGTTGTGAGAGAGCTGAAAAGACATCGACCAGGCCTCGGTCGGGTCCTGCTCCTGTCTGCAGCCCTGTTCATACCTTAAACTCCACGCTCTCCACCCAGGCTTCTTCGCAGACATGGTCTCCACACGTGCGGCTGTGGGCCGAACTGCACAACCTCCGTCGGGTGCCGCACCACGAAGCATCCCTTCCCTCGGAATGTTCAGGTACCAAAAGAACGGCGACCTCAGCTCCCTCCCTCCGTGGCTGCAAAAGTCCTTTGCCATTCAACTGTGTTTATTTTGTCTGAGTGTGTGTCTGAGTGTGTGGCGCCTGTCCATTAAATAAAAACTATTTAAGTTTTTGATTACCGTAATTCTTGCCTGTACTATTCTCACGACAAGTCCGCTATGTGTCCTCTTTTGTAAATTGCTGTAAAATTGTCACACTACATCTCTCTTCTGTCCCCTGCATAACACACCAATAAACCTGTTCCTGCACCACATGTTTTTCCTCGCCTCGTGCAAATAAATTATTGTAGAAATGTTCCCAGTTCGTTTTTGTCTTTTCCTTCATTCGTCCATCATGGTTCAGATCTGAGTTTAGCTGGGTCTTTATCCCCGATAATCTGTTCATTCTAGCCGGTACGTCCTTGGTCGTTCCGCTCGGCTGCATCGGATCCGGAGTTGGTAGTTGGTACTCTACCATAGTTGGTAGAGTGATCCGGTTCGGGCAAGGCGTACCGAGGGCATGGTTCCCCAGTAGTCGAAACCGCGTGGTTAATTAGGTAAACCGATTACACCTGGCAGGAAGAACCTACGCAACGCGGTTGAGGTATTGGCATCCACAGTCGGTTAAGCGACCCGCCGCGTCATGGAATTATCCGTGAGCGACTGTCTACAATTCCGGAAAGTCTGGTGGGAATCGACGTAGCTTTCACCCACCTAGTGGTCTTCTCACCCGACCCTGCCGGCCCGCAACAATATATATATATATATATATATATATATATATATATATATATATATATATATATATATATATATATATATATATATATGTATATATATATATAATATAATATATAATATATAATATATAATATATATATATATAATATATATATATATATATATATATATATATATATATATATATATATATATATATATATGTTGTTACGGCTGTGGAAATTCGCTGGACACCATAAAGGATATCGCTAAGTGTGTGTTCAGATAGATTTCCCCACCGTTGTCGAATGGGAATTATACGTGTCACCCGGGCTGTGATCTTTGAGTTAGCCGTTTTTCTTTGACTATCGTTATTTTGGACCGACCGCCATTACTACCACCACAAAGCGCCACCAACCACAACAACCAC
>NC_140974.1:42073400-42075900 GCF_056783735.1 Eptatretus burgeri
AGATAACTTATATCAACGAATGCTGAGCTTGTTGTCGGCGTTCACAACCTATGCCCAACGATAGTCTAACTTATGCATAGCGCGGCAGCGTATCGCCGACGATCACGTGGCGTAGCCTATTAAAAGGCTGTGGCTCGACGATTCAAATCATAACCGCACTAGACGTCGAAGTGTCAAGCCGCTGTCACACCTTGACGTTTTAGCCAGCATATGCCGACGTATGAAAAATTTGCCGAATACGCTGGCACACGTCGAATATGTTATGGGTAAGTTTTGTATACGTTAAGAGCACGCTGAAGCATGCTGGCATACGTCATAGTACGTCGACATATTTTCAGCATGTTGAAAATTTTTCGACGTATGCCAGCGTATGACGCACACGTTCCACATACGCTGGCCATAAGTTGTAGGCACGTTACGCGATCGTTGACACACGTCGACACACGGTACTTGTAAGCTCCTCATAAGTCGAAACACGTCGAGGTAATGTTTAGCGTACCCGAAACTTATTTCTAACCTATGAGTAACGTGCTTTGAACCTATGTGTAATGTATCTCCAACGCATATTGACGTATGTAGATGTATTTGACGTCTTCTGGACGACCACAGAACTGACTTGAACTTGTTATTAACTTACAGCTTCCCTATAATGGCGTATTGGCAGCTTTTAGAGGAATTGGTATATAAAAATGGGGTTCACACAAGAGGAACCAGTCAGTGTTCCAGACTCCATGTTTTTTTTATTATTTATTTTTTTCTTCGGCATGACAGTGATGTCGACACTTCGATTTCTATTGCGCTTATGATTTAAATTGTTGAGCGGCAACCTATTAATTATATTGTATTATAACCGCACTAGAAATCGAAGTGTCAACATCACCGTCATGCCGAAGACAAAAAAAAACCATGGAGTCTGGAACACTGATGCTAAACATTACCTCGACGTGTTTCGACTTATGAGTAACTTATAAGTAACGTGTGTCGACGTGTGTCAACGATCGCGTAACGTGCCTACAACACGTTACTCATAGGTTAGAAATAAGTTTCTGGTATGCTAAACATTACCTCGACATGTTTCGACTTATGAGTAACTTACAAGTAACGTGTGTCGACGTGTGTCAACAATCGCGTAACGTGCCTACAACTTATGGCCAGCGTATGCGGAACGTGTGAGTCGTACGCTGGCATACATCGAAAAATTTCAAGCATGTTAAAATTTGTCGACGAGCTCGGCGTACTACGACGTATGCCAGTGTACTACGTCGTATGCCAGCGTTCTCTTAACGTATACAAAACTTACCCATAACGTATTCGACGTGTGCCAGCGTTTTAGACAAATTTTTCATACGTCGGCATGTGCTGGCTAAATCATCAAGGTGTGACAGGGCCTTAAATTACGTTTCATACCGTCTCATCAAAATGATTCTGCATGGAATAACAGTGAAGATGGAAAAAAAGCGTTAAATACAATTTCTACCGGTCATACTATAAACACCACCTGGACACGTCCAGAGGTCACCACCTTCTGAAGATGACCACCGTTCAGAGTATCAAATAATGTGTGAATACAATTTACTCTCTGGATGTATATAAGCATCACAGCTGAAATGTGATAAGTTCTATAAACTTTTCACCTGAGCTGAATTACAAAATGTAAAATGTGGAATTTAACTTGGCAGCAGTTCCAACTGCTAAAAAAAAAAAAAAAAAGTGTTTGTCGAATTCACACATTGTTTGACTTCTTTTGTGTGCATGAAAAGTTTGGGGCGACTAGGTTTCATGGTTTTAGAGTTATGGAGACTGACCGACTGACGCACACTGATAATATAATTAATCATTATTGAAGACATCACGTGTATATATGTGTATATATATATATATATATATATATATATATATATATATATATATATATATATATATATATATATATATATATATATATATATATATATATACTTTTTTTTTTTTTGGAGGGGGGTCTGCTATGTTTTTATGTCGACTCTACAGTGATGACGCTTTTTTTTTTGGCCAATGACCATGCAGCTTTTGTATAATGTCTCAAGTGCATCATCATTTTGTAATTCTGATATGATAGTAAAGGAAGGATAAACACCTAAAACTGTTTTGCTCCAAAGAAAGATTCACACCCGAAATATCGGCCTCTCCTTATTTCCCATGCAGTTTGGATCCTTCAATTAACATTTTGTTGATTCTATCCTTTATTTATGGGGCAGTCTTATTAAAGGGCGTACGAGTTCACATATTTGAATAAAGTTTGTGTCTTGCTTAAGTTTTTCCACATGATGTAAACTTACCTCACAAACAGCACCACATCCCCTGCCCCCACTTACATCAAAACCTACTTTATTTGAAGGTGGTGGCTGGTGGGGAGAGGAGGCAATCAAAGATCAACTAAATGAGAAGTCAAGCACATCCAAACAAGGATATACCTCACTGAAATCACTGTTAACTTCCGTTCTGCATACATCTTGAGTAG
>NC_140974.1:42078400-42113400 GCF_056783735.1 Eptatretus burgeri
CATGAAGGGCTTATCCTTGGTCAGTCCAACTTCACCTCAAAGGTGGTCTTAGCCACCATTTTGATTCAGCCTACTAAAAATGCTTTGCCTTGGAAACACGACAGAAAGCAACGGGACAAGTGACCTCTGAGTTCAAGAAAGAATTGAAAAATGTTTTCAGTGGCTACAAAGCAATGAATCCCCACACCTTGGTAAAATTGCTGAGAGGTATGCACATTCGCTCTTCGCTGTCTATCCTGGGTTCGAATTGTTTAACCTTTTTGTGTGATCTGCTTTTATTCAGGCCTAAGTCACATTTGCTCTACGGCGAGGATACAGTGGCCGTACGCCCTCTGAATTGACAGAAACGTGCGGCGGCCGCAGTTTCTGCGGTGGCCTCAGGGTGGCCCTACGCCGTTTGGCTATCTTTTACAGGCTGTAGGGGTCGCCGTGGAATTATAGCGCGGAGTTATAACTTTTTTCATTTCTACGTTCGCCGTAGCAATTCGACAAGCCAAAAAAAAAAAACTGGTTAAAAAAAACAGAACCCACTTGTTACCGTCCGTCTGGCCGCACGTTTGCCTTAGGGCCCCCCCTGCGATCCCCCTGCGATCCCCCTGCGGTCCCCCTGCGGGCACCTTGCGTCTGCCTTGAAAATTATATGGCCGCCACAGGAATGCCCTAAGGTCACCGTGCGACATCAAATCAAATCAAAGACCGTACGGCACCCCCACGTTTTCGGTCTCCACACTTTCTAAATACCCCGTGTGGCTACCCAAAAAATAATAACATATGTGACTGCTATATTGTGTGACTGTGGAAATACTGCGGCCACCCTATAATTGCTAGTGGCCGTAGATTTTGTAGACCCCACGGCCGCCATGGCAAATGTGACTTCGGCCTTAGGATGTTATTTAATTGCAGTAGGAGCTTGGAGTGATGTTATCTTCTTCATAAAAGCGAATGAGACGTTTGTTGTTTTTTTTTGTTTGTTTGTAATGCTACCACTTTGAGCTCCCAAGGTTAATTGCTAAAAAAACTTTGTAGGATCACATTTTTTCCATGATACACCTTCCTTGTGGTTTTAAACGGTTATTTTCTCACAATTCATAACTTATAAACACCCGTCACAGGGAAGGGAAGGGGGTGGGGGAGGGGTGGCAGTCGGGAGGTTAAGGGGTGGCAGTTGAGAGGGGAAAGGGTTGGAGTCGGGAGGGAGGGGAAGAAGTGAGAGGAGAGACCTCGTGTTGCCCGGCAATGCGGATACCTTTGCTCGTATATAATAATTATGATTATATCCCCTTTTTTTATAAGTATTATTGTATGTTATATACCTGATAAGGGATTATATGCCCTTATCGTATATAATAATCACATACAACCCTTTTGTGTGTTGATCAGACAAGGTGATATTTGGAACCACGTACATGAACATGCTGCCACTTTATATGACAATAAATATGAAGTGCAGCTCTTGACTCTGTGAACTTTACCCAATACTGTGTAAAGCATAGGTGAGGGATGCTTTGTGCAGACGAGATAGATGTGGAACATATTGCGAACACAGAGGCGACCATCATGCAGAAATTTTTGGACATACTGATAACTGGGGTTTTTTTCATGTGAAGAGACCAAAACACGCCTTAATATGTATGACACCATGAGTTACATTGTAAATATACCAAACCACTGCGTGTTCACAACACAGAACATAGTTGGTTCTACTGAGTTTTGGGAAGGGAGAAAAGCACACCTTGGAAATATTGTTACATTTGTGGGGTAGGGGTCTGTATTATTTTTTTTGACCTCAGCACTGTTTGTGTTTGTGTAGTTTATTTGACTTTGAACATGTAATTATTCTTATTTCCGTTGTAGCCTGTGGCTGCTGGGTGCATCATTACTGAGATCACAGTCTGCATTGCTGATGCAGTGCCCCCTGTTTTCAGTAGGCTGGTACTTATTTGCCAACCTCAGAAGGATAACGGGCGGAGTCAACCCACCTGGTGTTATTTAATGGTTCAGCACGTCAGGGGCTCAAACTCGAGACCCTAATATCTTAAACCAGCCACCTTAACCATTAAGCCAACACCAAGCTTTATTTGAACATGTAATAAGAACACTTACTTGGGTCTGGTGTATTCCTTGTGTGAGAGACAGATCTTGTCTATTTTGATGAGTGGTTAATTATGTCCTGTTACATGCTTTTGGCGGCGGAGGTTTTGCACTCTACCGAGTGCTCCCCTTCTCGTCATCTATTGCATTATTTGGCTCTGCTGTTGGCATTCGCCCTCCCCCCTTCTCTTTGTGCTGTTTCTTTTCTTCTGCTGCGGCCTGATCTATTCTGTGTTCTGGCTCTTCCCCAAGCCTTGACTCTATTTTTCGTGTTGTCTGTGTCTGTCTGTCTCTGTCTGTCCATCCATCCTTGCCAATTTTCTCTGTTTTCTCTGCAACTGCTTATCTGATTAACACAAAAAAATTTGCCATCAGTGTGACGACTCATGTAAAATGTTATAATGATATGATGTCATAAGTCATTGTTGTGTCAGCCATGTTGGAAAAAAGGAAAAACATTGGACTTCTGCATCTGAAACCGCTCCATTGAAAAAATTGAAACTTTCACATGGCAAGTACTCCCCACGGGATTTAAATACGATATTTGTTTTTTGTGATGTCATAGGTGGCTTCATTTTTGATGTCATAATAACATAAAAGCCTTCAATAATAATGTGGGCAGAGGCATATCTGTCGACGTCGTAGCATCGAAGAGTGCCGTTCTAGTTTCTTATGGATCTGAGTGATGTTTGCAACCTTCCAGTATGGAGGGAGTTACCCATCCAAATAGTAACCGTGGAATAGAGGAGAGAGGGTGTGTTAGGCCTGAAGCACATTTCCTGAGGATTGGAGCACTTATGCTCTTCTTTACAGTTGTAGATGAGATTTCAAGCTTGGGAATGAATTTCTCCACTATGTTGAGGAAGACCTCAACATCCTGTGGGAACATTGTGTAATGGGGAAAGAGTGTGTGCAGAAAAGGATAAATTTGGGATTTTACCCTTTTGAGTGATGACAGAGTTTAAGAGCACTGCTTTTTCTCAAGTAGAGTTCAGCATGACTCCATCCTTTTGGATGGAAGGAATGGAAATGGAATATGTCCCAGGCAGACCTCACCAGCTGAAGAAGGATGGTAAGAGGCTTCAGAATTTTGATTGCAGTTGAGCTTGATGTTGGGCTCTAGATCTTCACTAAACAAATAAACAAGAGTTCCATGCTGTGCAGAGAGACTGCTGGTTAGCATCAGTTTTTTTTTTTTGTTTTTTTGTTTTTTTTTGCCTTCTTTTTTTTTTTTGTTTTTTTGTCTTCTAGGAGGTTTTTGCCTTCTAGGAGGAGAATGCAAGTTGTTTTATTGCAATGGCCTCACCATATACTGCATCAGTGTACCAACATTGAGATGTTGGACAGAAAATTTTACTGTGGGATGGGATGAATTTGTGAAGAAGAGAAATTGGTCTATTGCAAAAACTTTCACGAGCAGCCAATGTTAGGCGCTCATGTGATGTGATTAACGGGCCCGTCTTGACTGGAGAGAGTGGATTACAAGCCAGACTAATTAGATTTACTATATTGCCAGACATGTCTCTACTTTTTGGGGGTTATCTCGTTACTGCTTTTCAATTGAAATTGAAAGAAACCTTGACCTTCCAGTTAAGCACAGGCTGACAACATAGATCCTGTGACTCACTGCACCCCCTCCAGGGTAGGTCATACTGCAGTGTCATCGTTCAAGAGAACATTATTACATTGACCACCTTTTCTGAGTCAGGGTGTCAGGATGTGTGGGTGTAGTTTGTGCACCCTGCTTTTTGTAACATTTATCGTGTTGCTTTTGGTGGTTGTTTAAATTTGCAATTGTTTATTTTGTTATTTGCAGGTTTCTTTGATTCTGCCACAGATTCTATTCTCAGTCTTTAATTAGTAATTGATATGCATGCGTATGAGAAGAAGCAGCCATTCTTTACCATGTTTATATGTGGGACTTTTGAAATGCTATGGACATGCTCAACTTCAACGCTATGCTTGTGAACTTTACAAAATGACAAGGTTCCATTGTGTCCCCTTTTTCCAATGACTTCGTGACCATGTTGCCTCCGTTGGAATTCTCATGGCTTGACCCAGCTGTGAGCCCTGCCCAGCAGGAAAAGGCCTCAGGCAGACAAACAATCTGCATTGTTGTTTCCTTGCATAGTGAGCTGAGGATGTTTTGACATTTTTGCTCTTGAGAGGGTGGGTGGTAGGGGTAGTGGAAAACAAAATGCACTCTGATTGTCTTGCTTCATGCAGGGAGACCACAACAAATACCACGATTCAAAAAATATATAAATGTAATTCTTGTGTTTTAATTTTAACCTTTGAATTTTTAAAGGATGTACAATGAATTAACTACATGAGGTCATGGATAAAACTTGCTCTGTAAGTGCAGATGTGAAAGATTCGACTGGATTGATCCATACAACCAACAAACAGTGGACCCATGCTGCGAGTGCTTTGGCTTGAATCACTGTGAATAGCACATGTTTCAGGCTCATGTCTCAGGTTTGTAGCTGGAAGAGTGCAGGAACACCAACATTGTTGGTTTGCTGACATAGGAGCCCATTAAATAGCCACTCGGCCTCGATGTAGGTTAAAAGGATGAATTTGACGAGAAAAACCAGGATCGCCGTATTTGACATTTTGGACATTGATGCTGTAACAGTTAATCCTGCATGAGGTGTGAGCCAAATAAATACAAATTTTATGTAACATTTTACAAACGAGAACGGCACTTGGGAGAGCACATACCTCCACCAGGCTGAACATTTTACGTTTTGTATCCCACTGATGGGCCGGATCTGAATCCGGACCTGAACGAAAATCTAAAGCTTGTTCTTGTCACCTACCCAACTCCTTCACCATGTTTTGTCATAGCCCATATACGTTTTCACATACCGTGCGATACTGTCAGACCCTGCTATTCGTGCATTCGCCATTTGTGGGCCCCGTGCATTCGCGCTTTATAAAATACAACCTGCTGTGACATTCACCTCCCTGTGCTTCACTTATCCACGGCGTTTTTTTATTTCATATATTTTTTCACGTTTTCGTGTTATTGTTATTATTTTTTTGCAGGTTTATTTGTGGTTTTTCATGGCCGTATTCGTGGGTTTAAAAAAAAAATTTTTGAGGGTTTTTGCAGGCATTGTTGTGGTTTTTCACAAGATTATAATTATTCATGAAGTTGTCCTGTTTGGTGTTCCCATCCTAAATACCATGTGATTCTTCATGAAGTTGTCCTGTTTGGTGATCCCATCCTAAATACCATGTGATTCTTCATGAAGTTGTCCTGTTTGGTGTTCCCATCCTAAATACCATGTGATTCCTCATGAAGTTGTCCTGTTTGGTGTTTCCACCCTAAATACCATGTGATTCTTCATGAAGTTGTCTTGTTTGATGTTCCCATCCGCAATACCATGTGATTATTAATGAAATTGTCCTGTTTGGTGTTCCCATCCTAAATACCGTGTGATTCTTCATGAAGTTGTCCTGTTTGGTGATCCCATCCTAAATACCATGTGATTCTTCTTCATGTGCTGGAACTTGTACAAGCATCTTTCGTGATCACCGGAGGAGGGTTGGGAACTGGAATCTCCTCACAATGCATCACCGGACGAAGAGATGATGGCAGATCGGGGTAGTTGAACACATCCGTCTTCTTTCCCCTGCGGTGACACGTCACCACCACCATACAAAAGTAGCAGTTGTTTGAGTGATCTGTTGGTTCCCGCCAGATTCTTGGCACGACAAACTTCAGTTTTCGTTTCTCCCCTCTATACCATGACTCCAGAGTGGACCGACAGCTTCCGCAAACCACGTGTGGCGCCCAACTCTTGTCCTGGTCCCCTAATTGAACTCCAAAGTACGCCTTGTAAGCCGAACAGAAGAGGTTCCCTTCAATGATGGTGTACTTGACTGACTTGACATTCAGAAAGACTCCGCAGACATAGCAGAAGTTATCAGGATCATGCTTGCAGGAACCTCTAGCAGAAGCCATCATGAGACAATATCTTTTAATAAAAGAACAAATATAATAAGACGAGTTGAAGGGAAAGAACGGAAACAAAATGTAACATATATCAAATGACTACTTGAATGAATCATATAAATCATACTTGAATAACCTACTTGAAAAAAATCATATTTTTTTTCAAAATATTTTCTAAATCACAAAACGATCAACAGTATGCTATGTTTTACTTCTGATTAGCATATCCCTGTATGTTTCAACGCTGTTGTATAGTTTCATTAACGTTCAAATACATTTTTCTCCAATTTTCTAATGTAAATATACAATTTTTTGTTATTTTTCAAAAAATCAGTGTCATTTCCTTAATAACGATTAGTGACATAAAATATATGCTTTTTCTTTATTCTTACGACCTAATAAAAGACAGACAACCAAAAAATTCACTCAAACAAACTTTTTTTTTTTTGTTACATAATGCATTGTGGTTTTTCATGGCCGTATTCGTGGGTTTAAAAAAATTTTTTTGAAGGTTTTTGCGGGCATAGTTGTGGTTTTTCACAAGATTATACACAATGTAACAAAGATTTTGTTTGAGTGAATTTTTTGGTTGTTTGTCTTTTATTAGGTCGTAAGAATGAAGAAAAATGCATATCTTTCATGGCGCTAATCGTTATTAAGGAAATGACACCGATTTTTTGAAAAATAACAAAAAATTGTATATTTACATTAGAAAATTGCAGAAAAATGAATTTTAACATTAATGAAACTATACAACAGCGTTGAAACATACAGGGATATGCTAATCAGAAGTAAAACATAGCATACTGTTGATCGTTTTGTGATTTAGAAAATATTTTGAAATTATTTTGAAAAAAATATGATTTTTTTTCAAGTAGGTTATTTAAGTATGATTTATATGATTCATTCAAGTAGTCATTTGATATATGTTACATTTCGTTTCCGTTCTTTCCCTTCAACTCGTCTTATTATATTTGTTCTTTTATTAAAAGATATTGTCTCATGATGGTTTCTGCTCGAGGTTCCTGCAAGCATGATCCTGATAACTTCTGCTTTGTCTGCGGAGTCTTTCTGAATGTCAAGTCAGTCAAGTACACCATCATTGAAGGGAACCTCTTCTGTTCGGCTTACAAGGCGTACTTTGGAGTTCAATTAGGGGACCAGGACAAGAGTTGGGCGCCACACGTGGTTTGCGGAAGCTGTCGGTCCACTCTGGAGTCATGGTATAGAGGGGAGAAACGAAAACTGAAGTTTGTCGTGCCAAGAATCTGGCGGGAACCAACAGATCACTCAAACAACTGCTACTTTTGTATGGTGGTGGTGACGTGTCACCGCAGGGGAAAGAAGACTGATGTGTTCAACTACCCCGATCTGCCATCATCTCTTCGTCCGGTGATGCATTGTGAGGAGATTCCAGTTCCCAACCCTCCTCCGGTGATCACGAAAGATGCTTGTACAAGTTCCAGCACATGAAGAAGAATCACATGGTATTTAGGATGGGATCACCAAACAGGACAACTTCATGAAGAATCACACGGTATTTAGGATGAGAACACCAAACAAGACAACTTCATGAAGAATCACATGGTATTTAGGATGGGAACACCAAACAGGACAACTTCATGAATAATTATTGATCCGCCCCCCCCCCCCTCATAAACCATGAACTGTAGGGAACCTGTCCTTTTTTCCATTGAAACAATGCCCTGCTATTTGTTGATTCACTATTCGCGGCATTTTCCCGGAACTTATCCACAGTGGATAGCGGGTTCCAACAGTGTATATTTTTTGGCCTTATCTCCCAATTATGAAAAATCACTTAGAAAAAAACAAACAAAAAATGGTCGTGTCTGGATCCTGATGTTATCCACAATCGAATCAATTCATACTTGCCAGATGCCCAACCTGTCCTCCAAGTTTCATCCGAATCTGACCATAACCTTTTGAGATATCTTGCCATATATAGTTTTTGAGCCCCATCTCTCAATGGTGAAGAATCGCTTAAAAAATTATCTTACTCAGATCCGGATCCGGATCTTCACCAAAATCTAATCAGTTCATCTTTGTCGCACACCCAACCTGTCCACACAATTTCATCCGAACCCGTCCACAAGTTTTTGAGATATCCTTCAACCAAACAAACAAACAGACAGAAAGGGGTAAAAACAACCTCCTTCACCTTTGGTGGTGGAGGTAATAACGTAACCTGTAAGTGCATCACTGGTGCATGCATTTAGGAGCCATATTAATCGATGGACAAATTCCTGGAGATCCATTTTAACTGGTCTTATTATTGGGCATTATTTTTTACATCTCTCCGCAAAATGACAAAAAAGATTAAGGTGCAGATGTTATGTGTTTTTAACTGGAGATGGAGCAGGGGGACTGGGGTGGGGGGGGGGGGTTGGGGAGGAGTTTGCACAAGAAAATGGCATGAATGATGATTGTCTAAATTGCGGTAAACCTTGAGGAAGCAAACTTTTGATTTCGCAACAAAGCCCTGAAGTGCTGAAACGTTCTGTTCTGACCTGAAGCAATGTTGCCTATGATTGTGCCACAGCAAACCTCATGTCCTTGCATCACTTTGTGTCCTACATGATGTGCAATACTGTAAACCAAAATTGTGTGTGTGCATGCATGCGCGCGTCTGTGTCCATCCTCTTCCAACAACTCAGATGTGAGTGACGTGGATATAGAAACCCCCACTGTATTTTTCCCTCTTATTGTTGTGGGCCAGGGTTCGGTGGCGATAAACGACCACTAGGTGGAGCAGTGGAGTCATCTCCCACCGAACACCCGGAATTTAGGTCGTGACTCTCGGACAACTCCGAAAGGTCACGGGTCACGTAGAGGACCGTGGTCACCAATATTTTGACGGCGTGAGGTAGGGTCCACTTGTCCAATTCCAATTTACCGAAGTAAGTATTCACGCCGTCCAACTACCGGGGAACCCACACCCTCGGCCGACTTTGTCCGAATCGAATCACTATCACCGACTCGGATCCGGCATAACTGAGCGGAAGTTACCAAAGTCGCGCTGGACCAAATGAACAATTTACCAGCCCGAACGGCCTTACTATTTCTCAATACGCACCTTGCTAGAGCAATGAAGGAAAGCACAAACGACGAACTGGAACATTTAACAGGGGGTTTATTTATGACAATAATCGGGGAGGGGGAGCACAAAAAGAGCAGAGTTGTCACAAATAAAAGAAATGCAAGCCATCATGTACAAGGCACTTAACAATTCCACTTACAGACAGGGCCCACGGACACACACACAAGAAAATGGACCTCAATGGCCGCGGCCTATATTTGCACCTGTCCGCCTCGTGCGGTCTGGTCGAGCTTGTCCAGTGGCGCGACTCGAACCCACCGCCACAACGTAGCACCAAGCACCATTTACGAGGGAAAGAGCATCGGACGCCAGCCAGCATGAAGGCGGACGAGTGAGAGATGACAAGGCGATTGGCGATCGAGCCCAAAACAGCTTCCTTGATCAGGCCACACCCGGCGAGGCAGACGCGCACAGCCAGACAGAATGCGCCGATCACTCTAGATGCTCGGCAGTCGTCACCACCACCACAGTGAGCCACCGCAAAGTACCACAGACTGCTCGAACCACGACTGCAGACCAAACCAATCGCCACAATCACTCCTTTACTCTCTTGAGATGGGAGCAGTTTCTTTTCTCGCCACTCGCCTCCTGATTGGACGGTCCTATCGCGCGATCCACTGGCTGTCCCTCATTGGGCAGGCCCATGATAGGCAGGGCAACTCCCACCTTTCTGGGGCGGAGTCGGTTCTGAGCTGATGGAGGCTCCGCCCATGCCTTCAGCCAAAAACACGTGGGCAATGGCGACCGGGTTGAGTGAGGGTGGTGTCGTTGTATAAAAACCAAACTAAAAAAAACTCGTAGCCCACACACGAAATTCCCATTAAACAGAAAGAGGGATTCTAACTATAAACACATACTTATCGAAATAACTAAGCTACGTGGACTGCTGTCTGTTTCTGTGCAAAAGGCTTCCAGATTCGTAACATTAGCACCACTGATTTTAATGTCCCCTCTGGCAATTGTACATATACATGCTCGTGCTTATTATTTCTTCCTCTTGTCTTCATGTGATGCAGAAAAGGCACAGTCAGTGTTGGATGGCTTTGCATCATACTACAGAGAGCAGTACCCTGTATGCTTGCTCGGTTTTGTGCGGAGGGAGGTTGAGGAGAGAGCCGACATACAACCACAACTCCTGCACCGCAAGGTAGCATCTCTCTCTGAAAATCTTAATCACAGTTGCTCCACTGAGAGGTAACATCCCACCAAAACCATACATCTACACGGTGTCCACAATGTATTTTCACCTCTGTAAAGTACTCACTGAATATGTGATTTATTTTCTTTTCCAGACCCATTGATAATGTGCGATAGTAATTATACGATTCAAGAATGCATATTGGCTAGTACAGTATGCTGTCAGGGACGCATTTCATCTTGTAACTCCTCAAATGCTCCAGAAAATGTCACACAGAACCTGGTGCAGAATTGTTCTGTGATGAGAATGGCTGTGCACAAACTGATCCATTCGAAACCTGACCCATGTAAAGTTAAATGTATATATAATGTAATTATGTGAAAAACATATGCAACAAAAACGCAACTGTACTTGAGGTGAATCCAAAGTTCCACAGAGGTAACGAGACATTGTGGACACCGTGTACTTTTACTGCACTACAAGTTAGCGTCGTACACAAAATTACAGACGGCTGCATTCGGACATTGTGCGAAATCGTAATGCTTGTGCTTGTTTGAGATTAAGATGTTAAGAGCATTGCATATCAGGCTGTTTTCCTTTTTGCAGAATGTGTATTTTTGCATCTTGATATGCTTCCACATCTACTTTGTATGTTGAGCAAGGTATTAGATGTTATTAAGTTAGGAGACAAATCAACAAATCTATTCATTGAGATGACAAAACTGTTCTCCTCCCTCCCCACACCCCCCTCCGCCACCCCATCCCTCCTACCCCCACTTTTCCTCCTTTTTAAAAATTTAATCAACATATATGATATAGAAGAGGGGAATGGGTACAACAAGTTTCACTATTTGGGGAACTCATGATCACCTTTTTATTAGGATTTATTTTTCTGATTACCCTCACCAGAGAGGAGGGGATTGCATTTGGGTTTGTATGTCTGTCTGTCTGTCTGTTTGATTGTTTGTCCGCACAGAACGTGAGTGTTTTACTCTGAAACTGCTTGGCGGATTGATACAAAATTTTCTCCATCGGGGTGACTACTTAGGTAGAATGTTTTAATAATTATGATGTCATAGGTCGCATGTTGTGGCAGCCATGTTGTAAAAAAGGAAAAACTTTGGACCTCTGTATCTCTGAAACCGCACCAAGGAAAAAAAATTGAAATTTTCCGCATGGCAAGTTCTCCCCTCGGGGAATGTGTGAATTTTTTTTTTTAATGATGTCACAGGTGCCTTTGCTATAACATCATAATTGCATACCTAGAGAGCTACATTTGATCAGTCTGAAAATTTTTGAGGATCATCCAGGGATAAATTGGTCCACAGAAAAAAAAATGATGTCATCGATCATGTGGATTGGCAGATTATATATATATATATATATATATATATATATATATATATATATATATATATATATATATATATATATATATATATATATATATATATATATATATATATACCTTCAAAAATCTTGTCTGAAATGGCGAAGCAAGTTTGGCAAACACATGATCACGTTTTTATTGGGATTTATTATCCTGCCAAAACTAAGTTTTTGCAAGATATTTTAGTCAGCTTGTATTTTTTTTTATTTTATTTTTTATCTTGCCAAAACGAAGTTTTTGCAAGATATGTTAGTCAGCTTGTATGTTTTTTTTTTTTTGTTTGTTTGTTTGTTTGTCTGTAATCACGTATATAAAATTCTGCAGAGCACAGTTATCATTGGAAATTTTTGTAACTTCGCATATCAGAGGCCTATAGAGGTCCCTTTCAGCGCATAAAATTTTGAAGGTCAAGGTCAAAGGTCAAGGTCACTTTGTCACAAATCAGGAGAGTTGACAAAACCCTTATTTTTTGAGTAATTTTCATCGGATCGTCTTCAAACTTCATGGGAATATAGTTCATGGTCTGGCGCTCAGCTGATTAATTTTTCGTGGTGATTGGCCTTGACCTTCATGGTTAGCGCCTAAGGTCAAACATATTTGACCCCAAGGTCAAATTTTCAAGTTTTAGGAACCATATCGTGTAGTACCTCAAATTGAACACCTCGATGAGTGCTTTCTAGATATGTCAAGCTTAAGACATTATGACGTCATTTGGTGACGTTATGAGGCAAACGCATATTTTTCATGGTTATTCTGTAGAACGATTCTCATCGGAATCTCTCGTAGGCAGATATTCCTCAAGGAGTCGCTCCTGGTGGATAGCAGCTCTGTTCACCTCAGTGTGACCTTAAAGAAGTCACACGTGGTCACCTTTTGGCAAGATATGGGTCACCCGCAGGGTGACATTGGTTTATTTTTGTTTGTTTGTAATCATGTATCGATCACTCTGCACAGCACAGTTATCATTGGAAATTTTTGTAACTTCGCATATCAGAGTCCTATAGAGGTCCCTTTCAGCGCATAAAATTTTCAAGGTCAAAGGTCAAGGTCACTTTGTCGCAAATCAGCGGAGTCGACGAAACCCTTTTTTTGAGTAATTTTGATCGGATCGTCTTCAAACTTCATGGGAATATAGTTCATGGTCTGGCGCTCAGCTGATTAATTTTTGGTGGCGATCGGCCTTGACCTTCATGGTTAGCGCTGGAGGTCGAAAGTTTTTGACCCCAAGGTCAAATTTTTAAATCTTAGGTACCATATCGTGTAATACCTCAAATTCAACACCTCGATGAGTGCTTTCTAGATATGTCGAGCTTGAGACATTGTGATGTCATTTGGTGACGTTATGAGGCAAACGCATATTTTTCATGGTTACTCTGTAGAATGATTCTCATCGAAATCTCTCGTAGGCAGATATTCCTCAAGGAGTCGCTCCTGGTGGATAGCAGCTCTGTTCACCTCAGTGTGACCTTAAAGAAGTCACACGTGGTCACCTTTTGGCAAGAGACGGTTTTTATTTTTCTGATTACCCTCACCAGAGTGGAGGGTATTATTGCATTTGGGTGTTTTTTTTTCCTCACAGAACATGATTTTTTCTCTGAAGCTGCTTGTCGGATAGACGCAATTTTTTTATGAGTGACGACTCTGAAACTGCAGAGGAGTGACTACTCATGTCGAATGTTTTATTGATAATTATGGTGTCATCGGTCACATTGTGTGGTAGCCATGTTGGAAAAAAGGAAAAATTTGGGAGCTGTCTCTGAAACCGCACCATTGGAAAAATTAAAACTCGGCACGTGGCAAGTACTCCTTATGGGGAATAAGTGTGACTTGTTTCTGATGTTATGGGTGCCTTCGTTGTGACATCATAATTTGCTTGTCCGGGTTCCTTCTGATGACTCCAATGTAGTACTTGTAGTACCTATTTGGTAGTACCTATTTGGTCCTCCATTTGATTTGATTTGAATTGAATATTTTAATCCCATTCTGAATTCAATTAAATAATAATAAAAAACGCCATGGGTCAGGGTCAGGTGTCCGATCAAAGTGGGGTTGCATCAAAGTGGACGTCTTTGTACCCGGTCATCATTGCCAGCAGTTATAAAGTGGCAGTTATAGTTGTCTTTTCCAGTACACAAACACCACACAAAACGAAACAAACACCATACAAAATAAGTCCTGGCAAGGGTCTACAATTTCTAATTGCTCTTTGTAGTTATTTTTGTATTCCTGACAGTTACAATTTGTGCCATCTTCAAGTTGGTATTTCCAAGCCCCCTCTTCATAATCAGTAGAAGTGATCTACACTATAAGAGATGTGTGTGTGTGTGTGTGTGTGTGTGTGTGTGTGTGTGTGTGTGTGTGTGTGTGTGTGTGTGTGAACATTTTTCTCAAAGATTGCTGAAAGAATCTTCGTCAAACCCTCAGAGGTTTATCAGTGTGTACCTGCGAGTGTTTTAGGAAAGAAAAAAATGCAATTTTTTTATCGCTCTATAGTGCCTATACCTTTCTAGCTGCATGAAAGGTAATGTTCAATCATCCCCATCCCCATTCCTTGGTGGATGTTGGGAAGTGTTTTAGGCACCCACAAAAATATTGAAAAAAATCATTGATTTCTTCAAAGTGCTCTTAGGATGAGAACAGCACATGGCAATGCTGGCTACTCCTGCTGGAAGTTCATAAAGTATCCTGAGGTTGATATCCATGCTCTTCAATTAAATTTGTTGTCCCAAGGCTGGTCTTTCATCATATGCATACTTTTTGGTGAGCAGCAGGATCTGCCTTACGCAATCTGCTCACAACTACAGGTTTCATTCTTCATTTGATTGTACTTTTTCTGTATACCCCTTCTTATTTATTTGTGTACCAAAGACAAAATGGTGTGTGGCAAATGCATCTTTTGGATAATGGCACACATGGTAATCGCCAGTTGTGGCACATGGTACCTGGTACCATAATAGTCTCCTGTTTGTTAATGTTGTGTGATGGCTTCAGTAAGACTGAAGCAAATTATGAGTCAATGACTGTTGAAAATTATCATGTCTGATTTCAAAATTTATTCTTCTTTCAGATGCAGCACCTGATTGCTAGTAACATCACTTGTTGAGGGGTGGCTGTGATTCTGCAGTGCCCCCCCTCCCCCACCCTGTATGTTAGAGCAGGATTTTTTTATATTTGGCCAGGCTGCCAGCGATAGCTTGCCTACTCTTCACGAAGGACACCATAGGCCCTTTCATGTCCACTAACTAATGCAGGCAGACAGGCACTCAGTTTAACGTCCTGAGGGATGGCACACATATATTGATGCCTCACTCTGCCTGCGAAACATGGGGATGACAGTTTATAGCTTGGCTGAGATTTATACCCAGGTGAGACAGCTCAGAGATGAGTGTGCATACCTCGAGGCTACCCTGCTTGCCCACATTTCTAATTGAAGGTAATATTTCATCACAATATGACTTGCATTGCTTTCTCTTGTACTTAGAGGTGATCCTTAAAGAGTTGCTTTCTCCAAACGACATGTGCTGTAAAAGAGGCTTCATCCAGTTGTCTTAGAATCAACTCTGAGCTAACATATATTTCCAATGCTGTTGATTCTTTTTTTGAAAGTGTGTTTGACGTTAAATTGGCAAGCTGAAAAATAATGCTTTTTCTTTAAGATGTATTATAAGCTTATTCGTGTGTTCATATCTAATGTTTTGGTCTCATTTAAACTGAATAAATAATGTGTGGGCAAGTAAATGAAATTTATTTATGATGGAGCCTTGTTTTGAGGTTGGCGTAAAGTATATAAAATGGATTTTATTATCTGGGTATTTTATATTAGTCAGATGGACCCATCGGCAAAAGATTGGTGCTGATGTACCTATGCCGACAGACAAAGGTACGAGACAAGATCCTTTTTGAGCGGAAACTCCTGTACTCAGAAGATGGACGACGCTGGAAGGAACGATATGTTATGGTGCGCGATGATCACTCGATCCATCTGTATGATTCACGAGAGGTAAGGTTATATGGTACTGCACTGCTTTGTTTAATGGTGGATGCATTGCAGGTATATTCAATACTCTAACAAGAAGAAGATGCCGTGCAGAGCACGATACTCGCAAAATCCATAAATCAAATTTGACCTCAAAAATAATTGGTGGTTGAATTTAATGACCTGAAATATATATCCTCTTTAAATTTCAAATCAATCGGATGTAATTGAGGATTTCAGAAATACCACCTTAGTTGTTGACCTTGGACCTATGTTGACCTTTTGATGTCAAAAACAATATGCTTCATCCTTATGACAAACTTTACCACGTGGTGAAGTTTCATTTGGATCGGTTTAAAATTGTGACCTGTAGGCGATAGACAGACAGACAAACAAATAGAACAAGCCGGTAGGCGACGAGGGATTCGCTCGGATCGAAGCGCTGGATACGATGCTTTTCATTCTGACTGATCCACCGACGAAGATTCATTGCCAAGATGTATTGGTTCACATCCAATTGTTCCTCTGCCTGGCAAGATCTTGTCCTATTGTGTATTTTGCCAACTGGACCTCCTCATAAAAAATGACGGCAAATAGACACCCTATTTTTGAAGGACTACCATTTGAAAAATAATCAGTTTGCTGGTTTGTGCTGTGGAGCCTCGCGTTGCAGACACATATATATACACACACACACACACACACACACACACACACACACACACACACACACACACACACACACACACACACACACACACACACACACACACACACACACACACACACACACACACACGGAAAACCCGATAAACTTCTCTCAATGCTCTTGTTTGACCACACCTCCCGAGCCACACTATATTTTTCATAAGCCACGCCCACTTTCCATAAGCCACACCCACTTTCCTACACCACTCCCACTTTCCTACGCCACTCCCACTTTTCATCAACCACATCCACTTTCCCTAAACTCTGCCCACTTTCCTAAGCCCCTCATAAAAAATGACGGTAAATAGACACCCAATTTTTGAAGGACTACCATTTGAAAAATAAAACCTCAATCAAAAATCGGCTCAAGTAAAATTTTCTAAATATCTCGAAGTGTTTAATTCCGAAGTCTCGTTTCTCTACATTCAAAACTGAAGGACAAGTATTGAAAATACTGTACGTGGTTTTTCGGCCACTGCACAGCAACGGGTGATTGCGAGGCAACGAAATTCAAACGCGCAAATTCCCAGACCATATGGCACCTATTGGCAAAGTTTCATCGAAATCGGTTCGCTGGTTCGTGCTGTGGAGCCTCGCGTTGCAGACACACACACACACACACACACACACACACACACACACACACACACACACACACACACACACACACACACACACACACACACACACGGAAAACCCGACAATAAGGGATATCTAGCATATATAGCGAATCCAATAACAAAATCGACTGACCAATATACTTGCAAAATGTTTGATTTTGCAAATCATAAAATGGACAAACATCATCTTTCAGTCCAGTAAGGAATCGTTTATTTGTCCTATTTTTTGCTGCAAAGACTGATTACACTGACTGCGCACTGAGTACCCTTCAGATTTGTCATAGACTTCGAACAAATCGTCAGCTCCCCACCCCCTTTGCTTTTTGGGGGGGGGGTTAGGGGGGAGGAGGGGGCCTTGTACCTGATCTGGAAACGAGGCTATTTCGGAATGTGTTTTTTGCCTGGTCATTTTCTCTGAAGAATCAACAAGTTCATCTTTAACTAGTGAGTTCAGAGGACCCCTTACCTTACTCCATGCAATGTTCAAGTATATAATTCAATTTAAATATAATGATTATAAAGGTCATAGAAAAATATCCAAAAGTTACCCACCGTTCATGCTGTGTCATGCAGGAAGAGGTCATTCGGCCCATCATGCCTGTCACACCAACAAATATATCCATCAAAACGATGTAATTTCATTGGGGGAATGAGGGGAGGAGTGGGGATAAGATAATGTGTCAAGCTCAGGGATATCCCAATGGTGCTAAAATAAAAATGCTGAAATGTATTTGTTTTGTGTATTTAAATCAAAAAGGTGTTGTGGGGGTTTTTTTTCTGGGATGGGGGTTGAGCGAAGGTTGTTCTTCGGTGAGAAATATACAATACCAACCACATGCTATTCCTCGATGAGACCTTCACAGACATGACAATCTGCACAGATGCATGCAAGTGACTTAAAAGTCCTGCCAACATCCCCATACCCTTCTATCTCCAATCCTAATCTTCTTCTTCTTCTTTTGGCTGCTCCCGTTAGGGGTCGCCACAGCGGATCATCCGTCTCCATTTCGCTCTGCCCTCCACATCTGCCATTGTCACACCAACCACCCGCATGTCTACCCTCACCACATCCATAAACCTCCTCTTTGGCCTTCCTCTTTTCCTCCTACCTGACAGCTCCATCCTCAGCATCCTTCTCCCGATATACCCCACATCCCTCCTGTGCACATGTCCAAACCATCTCAATCTCACCTCTCACTTTGTCTCCAAACCATCCTACCTGCGCCGCTGTCCCTCTAATATACTCATTTCTAATCCTGTCCATCCTCGTCACTCCCAACGAGAATCGCAGCATCTTTAACTCTGCCACCTCCAGCTCCGCCTCCTGTCTTTTTGTCAGTGCCACCGCCTCCAAACCATACAACATAGCTGGTCTCACTACTGTCATGTATACTTTCCCTTTCACTGTTGCAGATACCATTCTATCACAAACCACTCCTGCAACTCTTCTCCACCCACTCCATCCTGCCTGCACTCTCTTCTTCACTTCTCTAGCATACTCTCCTTTACTTTGGACAGTTGATCCAAAGTATTTAAACCCATCCACCTTCACCACCTCAACTCCTTGCAACCGCACCATTCCACCACCCTCCCTCTCATTTAGACACATGTACTCCATCTTACTCCTACTGACTTTCATTCCCCTTCTCTCCAGTGCGTACCTCCACCTCTCGAGACTCGCCTCAGCCTGCTCCCTACTCTCACTACAGATCACGATGTCATCCGTGAACATCATAGTCCATGGAGACTCCTGTCTGATTTCGTCCATAAACCTGTCCATCACCATTGCAAACAGGAAAGGGCCCAGAGCAGATCCTTGATGCAATCCCACCTCTACCTTAAACCGGTCCGTCATTCCTACCGCACACCTCACCGCTGTCACACTGTCCTCATACATATCCTGCACCACCCCCATATACTTCTCTACCACTCCCGACTTCCTCATACAATACGAAAACTCCTCTCTTGGCACCCTATCATAAGCTTTCTCAAAATCCACAAACACAATGCAACTCCTTCTGGCCTTCCCGATACTTCTCCATCAACATTCTCAAAGCAAACATCGCATCCGTAATGCTCTTTCCTGGCATAAAACCATATTGCTGCTCACAAATCATCACCTCTCCTCTCAACCTAACTTCCACTACTCTTTCCCATAACTTCATGGTGTGGCTTATCAACTTTATACCTCTGTAATTACCACAGCTCTGCACATCACCCTTATTCTTAAAAAATCGGTACCAATACACTTAATCTCCACTCCTCAGGCATCCTCTCACTTTTCAAGATTTTATTAAACAATCTGGTGAATAACTCCACTGCCATCTCTCCTAAACATTTCCATGCCTCCACTGGTACATCATCAGGGCCAACCGCCTTTCCACTCTTCATCCTCTTCATAGCTGTCGTCACTTCATCCTTACTAATCCACCGCACTTCCTGATTCTCTCTCTCTCTCTCTCTCTCTCTCTCTCTCTCTCTCTCTCTCTCTCTCTCTCTCTCTCTCTCTCTCTCTCTCTCTCTCTCTCTCTCTCTCTCTCTCTCTCTCTCTCTCTCTCTCTCTCTCTCTCTCTCTCTCTCTCTCTCTCTCTCTCTCTCTCTCTCTCTTTCTCTCTCTCTTTCTCTCTTTCTCTCTTTCTTTCTCTCTCTCTTTCTCTCTCTCTTTCTCTCTCTCTCTTTCTCTCTCTCTCTCTTTCTCTCTTTCTTTCTCTCTTTCTTTCTCTCTTTCTTTCTCTCTTTCTTTCTCTCTTTCTTTCTCTCTTTCTTTCTCTCTTTCTTTCTCTCTTTCTTTCTCTCTTTCTTTCTCTCTTTCTTTCTTTCTCTTTCTTTCTCTCTTTCTTTCTCTCTTTCTTTCTCTCTTTCTTTCTCTCTTTCTTTCTCTCTTTCTTTCTCTCTCTTTCTCTCTCTTTCTCTTTCTTTCTCTCTCTTTCTTTCTCTCTTTCTCTCTCTTTCTTTCTCTCTTTCTTTCTTTCTTTCTCTCTCTTTCTCTCTCTTTCTTTCTCTCTTTCTTTCTCTTTCTTTCTCTCTTTCTTTCTCTCTTTCTTTCTCTCTTTCTTTCTCTCTTTCTTTCTCTCTTTCTTTCTCTTTCTTTCTCTCTTTCTTTCTTTCTCTCTCTTTCTTTCTTTCTCTCTCTTTCTTTCTTTCTCTCTTTCTTTCTCTCTTTCTTTCTCTCTTTCTTTCTCTCTTTCTTTCTCTCTTTCTCTCTTTCTTTCTCTCTTTCTCTCTTTCTTTCTCTCTTTCTTTCTCTCTTTCTTTCTCTCTTTCTTTCTCTCTTTCTTTCTCTCTTTCTTTCTCTCTTTCTTTCTCTCTTTCTTTCTCTCTTTCTTTCTCTCTTTATTTCTCTCTTTCTTTCTCTCTTTCTTTCTCTCTTTCTTTCTCTCTTTCTTTCTCTCTTTCTTTCTCTCTTTCTTTCTCTCTTTCTTTCTCTCTTTCTTTCTCTCTTTCTTTCTCTCTTTCTTTCTCTCTTTCTTTCTCTCTTTCTTTCTCTCTTTCTTTCTCTCTTTCTTTCTCTCTTTCTTTCTCTCTTTCTTTCTCTCTTTCTTTCTCTCTTTCTTTCTCTCTTTCTTTCTCTCTTTCTTTCTCTCTTTCTTTCTCTCTTTCTTTCTCTCTTTCTTTCTCTCTTTCTTCATTCATCAGCTCCTCAAAGTAGTCCATCCACCTTCTCAACGCACTCTCCTTGCTTGTCAGCACACTTCCATCTGCATCCTTTATCACGCTAACCCGCAGCACATTCTTCCCAGCTCGGTCCCTCTATCTGGCCAATCGGTATAGATCCTTTTCCCCTTCCTTTGTGTCCAACTTCTCATACAGCTCGCCATATGCCTTTTCCTTAGCCTTTGCCACCTCGCTCTCTTCACCTTACGCCACCACTCCTTGTACTCCTGTCTACTTTATTCATCTCTCTGGTTATCCCAATTATTTTTCACCATCCTCTTCTTCCTTATACTTTCCTGTACTTCCTCGTTCCACCACCAAGTCTCCTTGTCTTCCTTCCTCTGTCCAGATGTCACACTACGTACCTTCCTAGCTGTCTCCCTCACCACTTCTGCTGTAGTTGCCCAGTCGTCCCACACCTCTTTACCACCATCCAACACCTGTCTCACCTCCTCCCTGAATTTCACGCAACAGTCTTCCTCCTTCAGCTTCCACCATCTGCTTCTTGGTTCAGCCCTCACTCTCTTCCTCAACCGCACCACCAAAATCATCCAACAAACCACCATGCGATGCTGTCTAGCTGCACTCTCCCCTGCCACCACCTTACAGTCTCTAATCTCTTTCAGGTTGCATCTCCTGCTTAAGGCGTAGTCCACCTGTGTGCACCTTCATCCACTCTTGTACGTCACCCAGTGCTCCTCCTTCTTCTTAAAATACGTATTTACCACCGCCATTTTCATTATTTTTGCAAAATCCACCACCATCTGCCCTTCCACATTCCTCTCGTTGACACCGTATCTACCCATCACCTCCTCATCATCTCTATTCCCTTCCCCAAAATGCCCATTGAAATCCGCTCCAATCACCACTCTTTCTTCCTTGGATACGCTCTCCACCACTTCTTCTAACTCACTCCAGAAATCTTCTTTCTCCTCTACCTCACACCCCACTTGTGGGGCATATGCATTGATGATATTCATCATCACCCCTTCAATTTCCAACTTCACACTCATCACTCAGTCAGACACTCTCCACACCTCCAATACCCTCTTAACATAATCCTCCTTCAGGATTACTCCTACACCTTTTCTCCTCCCATCCACACCACAGTAGAACAGTTTGAAACCACCTCCAATACTCCTAGCCTTGCACCCCATCCACTTGGTCTCTTGTACACGCAGTATATCTACCTTTCTCCTCTCCATCATATCAGTCAACTCTCGCTCTTTGCCAGTCATAGTACCAACATTCAAAGTTCCAACTCTCACCTCCACACTTCTACCCTTCCTCCTCTCCCACTGCCTCTGGACGCACCTTCCCCCTCTCCTTCTCCTCCTTTGCCCAGCAGTAAGACAGTTTCCACCGGTACCCTGCTGGCCAACAGTACCAGTATGGAAATCCGGTTTATGATCCGTATATTGATTTGGCACAGGTTTTACGCCGGATGCCCTTCCTGACGCAACCCTCCCCATTTTTCTGGGCTTGGGACCAGCACTGAGAGTGCACTAACTTGTGCAACCACAGTGGCTGGGTTTATCTCCAATCCTAATAAACTATCTAATTCCATTTTAAACTTATCTACTGTTTCTGCCGCTACTACCTTTCCAGGGAGATCATTCCATGCATCAACGACTCTGAGTAAAAGACCCTTGCCTTCCTTCCATCTTAACTCACCTCTTCTTTACTCTCAGGATATTGCCTCTGGTCCTATCACTGTCTATTGTGCTGAATAATTCTTCTGCACTTATTTTGTCTCTAACCTTCATTATCTTGGGTTAGGGAAGGTTAATAGAGGTAATAAAGATGCGTTAGAATTGTGGATGACATGGTGGTGCATTGCTTGGTTGAACTTTCCTTCCCGAAAGTTCCTTGTCGTGTGGGGTCCTGGGGTCCCTGTGGTGTCCATCTTGTGTACTCCGTGTTCCCTGCTCCCATCCCTCTCCCTTCCGCGGATCTCCTGGTGTCTCTGTTCCCCACTGTTTTATCCTTCCCTCTCCCACCCCTCTTGCCTCCTGCCCCCATTGTTGTGCATTGTGTGTTGGCTCTCTTACTGGCCTCGACACTGTGCAAAAATTTAAAAAATATATATAAAAAATCCACGCCTCCCGCCGGGCTTTCGGGGCTACTGTTCGCCACCGTCTCGTATTTCCCCCCCATCCAATTGAGCTTTGCTACCCCCGTTGGTCCACCCCGGACCCGCCTCCTTCGAGTTCCCTGTTTTCCTTCCTAAATGTCCCTGTAGTACCATCTTGTTTACCCTGTGTACCCCACCCCATCCCTCTCCCTTCCACAGATATCCAATTGCCTTTGTTCCCTACTGTTTTGTGCTTCCCTCTCCCACCCCTCTTGTCTCCTGCCTTGTTATACATTTCTGTGTATTAGCTCTTACACGAGCTTCGACTTGATATTCAAAAATAAAAAATAAAAAGTCCTCGTGGGAAGAGCGAAACATGGTCCCGCCAGTAATATTTTGGAGTCTGATAACTATTTGACCAGATCATTTGCCTTCTGGGCAGCACTCCACTTTTGGGTAGCTTTCCTTCCTGATAGTCCCTGTCGTGTCCATCTTGTTTACCCTGTGTACCCCACCCCATCCCTCTCCCTTCCACAGATCTCCTCAGGTCTCTGTTCCACACTGCTTTCTTGTTTGTTTTTTGGGGGGGTTTTCCTTCCCTCCCCGGCCCCTCTTGTCTCTGCTCCTCTTGTTGTACGTTATGTGTGTTAGCTCTCATACAAGCCTCGACAGTGCATACAAAAATTATAAAACAACCTATTAAGTGCATCACCAGTGCATGCATTTAGGAGCCATATTAATCAATGGACAAATGCCTCCTTTCTTCTCGAAAAGCCATGTCTCCTTCAGCTGCTCCTCATAGCTGAGTCTAGCTAGGCCCGGAATCAATCTAGTAGCCCTGCGCTGAACCCTCTATGGCCTCTATGTCCTTCCAGAGTTGTGACCAAAAGTGCACACAATATTCTAGATGTGGCCTCACTAAATTCCTGTACAATGTTAACACCACCTCTTTTGATTTATAAATGATCCCCCTCCGAATACAACCTAAACCCTATTTGCTTTACCAATAGCTGCCTGGCATTGTGCTACCTGCTTACCTCCCATATCTATTACCACCCCCAGTTCCTTCTCCTGTGTGAAATGCTCTAAAATTGCCCCCTGCATGATGTAATCTCTTTTCATTGCTTTTACCCATCCCCAGCACCTTACATTTGGTTAAGTTAAATTGTATCTGCCAATCTCTTGCCCAATCTATGCAAGTATCAATACTTTACTGAATCTGGTCACCACCCCCTATGTTATCTATGTTACCTCCAAACTGTCATCTGCAAATTTGGAAAGCCTACTCTTCACTCCACTGTCCAAATCGCTTTTGTAAATAATGGTCTTAGTATTGACCCCTGAGGAACCCCAAACTTGCATCCCCCCTTTCACAGCCACTTTTTGCTTCCTATCACCAAGTCAGTTTGCAATCCAATTAACTCTGACCAGGGATCTGAGACGGACGGAGACTTAATTCCTTTGGTACCAGGTCTCTTTGGAGAATCCTTGGCTATCGCTGGTCAGTCTTTGTGTCCAACGAGCGGTTGCCGAGAGAGACTCAAATGAGATTTGTTACTTGCATAGTCCATGAGTATCAGCTGAGGCTGTATGGACATGTGGCTCATTTTCCTGACTCTGATCCTGCTCATTAGATTCTCTCAGTGAGGGAGTCTCATGAGTGGAAGAAGCAAATCGGCCGACCACCTGCTTTGTGGTTGCACCAGGTTGATCAGCATCTCAAGGAGATGGGGATGGGCCAGGCATATGCGTGGGGGATGGCCAGACGGAGGCCCCTGGAGCACCGGCGGAAAGTGGGCGCAGTGACGTGCTGCTCCAGTGCATGCTCCCATTTCTGACCTGACTTGATCTACACAAAATGCAGTGCTCCCTCACCTATCGCGATTAATGCGTTCCAGACCCACCCGTGATAGGTGAAAATCCGTGAAGTAGAAACCACATATTTATTTAAATATATTTAAACACATTTTAAACGTATTTTTAAACCATTATACAGCATCCACACACTCTTATTAACCTTCCCCACACACACATTTAATCAGTTATTAAAAAAAATTAAAAAATTCATCGGAAATGCGACTTCATGGGGCTGCAAAGCCTAAGACCAAAAATAATTTTTAAAATACTATATTGTACTATAAAATAAAAAAAAACGTATTATGGGTACCGATCTATGAAGATATGACTATGATGATGATGATAGCTGTGCAGTACTGATGACGATGAAGATGACGATGATGAGATGAATGTAGTACTGCACAGCCAAGAAGAGCATTAAATCTCTTCTAGTGGAGGCGCCTCTTCATCTTTGAAAACCCACGATGTAGTGAAGCCGCTAAAAGTGAACCGCGATATAGCAAGTGAGCACTGTATACCATAATATCAAAGTGGAATTATTTTTTTAGAAATTTTTACAAATCAATTCAAAATGAAGAGCTGAAATGACTTGCATCAATAATATTCAATACCTTTTCCATGACACTCAAAATTGAGCTCAGATACATCCAATTTCCTTTGATCATCCTTAAGCCTCAACAACTTGATTGGCACCCGCTTCCGTAAATTAGATATATCTGAATTTCATTTTCAATAGATTTGTAAAAATTTTTGAAAACATGTTTGCACTTTGTCAGTGTGGGGTATTGTGTGAAGATTGGCAACAATATTTTTTTAATTTAATCCATTTTAAATTCAGGCTGTAACACAACAAAATGTGGAAAAAGTCAAGGAGTGTGAATACGTTTTGAAGGCACTGTAATAGTGCATGATATCCGAGTTGAGTGGGAGGGTCTGTCACTGTCACTGTCACTGGAATGCAATATTTGATGAAACTGGTGCACCAACATTGCAATGTGCACTGGACACTGCACGGCTTGTTGCTTGGCTGTCCGTTTAGGGACATCCTGCTGTGTCACACATTCTACCTTCTGTGACAAAATTATAGAACAAGTGCCAACTATATGGGGAATTATTTTTGTTTTTACCCCGTACACACAAAGCGAAAAGTGGGCTTGAGCACTTGGTTAATTTGGAAAGGTTGTTGCAAAAGTTGTAATTTTCTAGTAGTCGTAAAAACTCATCTCTATTTACTGTGGTGTGCACAGAGCTTTGACTTGGTTCGGTTCTAACTTTCCCACTCTCGCCATTCCATACCATCTTCCTGCCTGCATGAGATGATTATATGATCATTTCTCCAATCATGATTTGTTTTTGAGCTTCATGAAGCATTTTGCCAGAAACAAAATTTGTGGGCTGACATGTGTATCATGATAGTGCAATTGTTTCAATACATCGCTGTAGCTGGTGGTGGCTTAGTGGTTAGGGTGGCGGCTTGATATCTGAGGGTCCTGAGTTTAAGCCCCGTTGGCCACTGAATTAATACACCAGGGGGTTGACTCTGCCTGTCATCCTTCCGAGGTCGGCGAAATGAGTACCAGTGTGTACTGGTAGAGGGGCACTGCATCAGCGATACAGTCGCGCTTCCAAGAAATGATTGCTACCCTGGCAGCTTAGCTGCCATACGCAAGAAGAAGAAGAAGAAGAAGAAGAAGAAGAAGAAGAATACTTCCCTTATTGAAGCAAATGATTGTTGAATAAACATGTCACTAAATGTAGTTTTATTTATTAAATTGCTTGTTATTTCTGCCTTTCTAAGGTTTGTTGCTTTGATTATATCTGTAAACACAAAATAAACATCTGTGTGTTTGATTCTACTAACCGAGCTATCTGTTTCCTTAACCCCATACTTATGTTGCACGAAATCGATGCCAGATCCCACACCCCTATCATCAAAACTGCATTTTCTTTCTATCCTTTTTGCTTTGGAGATGCAATACTTTGTAACAATCCCAGATGACTTTGCAATGTATTTTTTGTCAGTTGTGATGTTTTTATTTATTTCTCTACACTGCCTTCCCTCATATTATCTGTCCTTGTCTTCATGTCCATGTCTGTTAGAAGCTCTTGTAGGAGCAGGTATACTTGAACTTGAATAACCTTAGAACACTTGCATGATCAAAGGGACATTAATGTAGTACATGGGAATTGAATCTGTGTTCACAGCAGAGTTGGTGACTCGAGTCGGCAACACGGACCTGAGTCACATTGAAGTCTCAAAATTTTGCGACTTGATAAAATTGACTTGGGACTTGGTTTCTGGGGACTTGCGAATTGAGTTTGTTATGAATTGTTGACTATGTTCAAAAAATAATCATTGAACAAACAGAATTAAAATATATGGTAAATCATTTTCCATCGTGGGCATGCGTGGTTCGGTCAATGATGACATATACTTTGTAAGTGTATACTGCACGTGTGCAGCGCGCCAGCACTCACGGCCACCGGGGTCGCATACCGTTCACTACTAAGGTTAAAGGGAGTGTCCACTCTTCAGACAGCTCACCACATCCAAGCAGGAAGCACCATTCTTACTAACGTGGCAACATGTGAAAACTTAATTCAAACCATTGACATTCCTGCTGGGGGAAACTTGACCCCTGATCAGGAAAGCCATGCACATTCTGCCCAAACTTCTTCAATAATTTTAAATTATTTCATGACATCCTTTAAAAAGGAAAACATAAAAAATATGGTATCTTAAAAGACAATAATTGAAGTTAATAAGTTATATGTTTAATTTTAACGTACGTAATAAATATACAGCAAAAATGAAATATGAAATCTCTTTACCCCATTCCACATTGAATGCTTGGTTCGATGTGTAAACCATTTGACTTGTTTCATGTACATTCGCACAAGTACGTACACTGACTAGTCTTATGTACATATGTTCAAGTGCACTAGATATGAGAAGTAAATTTAACATCAACTTATTTTTGCTGGGAACAAAGCAAAAAAATGTCGACTTCTATGATGTTGACAAGAAAAACTTGGGTTAAAAAGCTTTTCAGAACATACATTGCAATACATGAAGCCATGTGTCTTAATTCCTTGATAGCTTGTACTCCTAGGTAGGTTTATAAGTGAATGTGGGACTCAACACAAGTTGAAGTAATACAATGATGACTTGAGTGAGACTTGTCTTGAGACTTGCCCTCAAAGACTTGAGACTTGGCTCAAGTTACTTGTTGGCATCTCTTGTTCACAGTGTCATAAAGTTAGGAATCAGGTTATATAGCACCAGCAAAATTGTCTTTAAAACTCCTTTTTAACATTTTTAGCATTTCCTCTAACGAGCCTAATATGAACCAATTTCCTCTTGTATGCCATTTACTTCAGAATAAGATCTAAGCATGCCATTTACTTCAGAATATGATATATTTGGAATCCTATGTTCTCTTCTCGGTGTTCACTTTGAAAGAACTAGCTAGATTGAGCCAACCGTTGATTTGACTGTACCTTCTGTTCCTGAATGTTCTTGGAATGGACTCTGTTTTGTTGTTTGTGCCACCTTTGTGGACATTTAGAATCCCTGGCATGGCACTCCATGTGCTTTCCTTTATTTGTTACTTTAGCAGCTTGGCTTGTGCCAAATAAGGCAAGAAATCGAACATGGCTTAAGCTTGGGTGGGAGAAACTTTGCAGCTCCATTTATACTGACACTTTTCAGGCCTGGGGCCAGCTGCTTTCTCCAACAGGCAGTCACATCTGTGGAGTCTGGGGGGTTGTTGGAGTTGGTGTTAAAAGGAGGGGAAATTTGACTGTGGGAGTGGATGGGCCAGCATGGGCACAGATATAGTGTGCCTGGCCAGGCTATAATTTCACGAGTTGAGTGGTCTTCATGTGAAATCTTCCCAAGAAGGATGCAGGATTGGGGTTCAAATTGAAGCTTCAGTTTAGCAGTGTTGTTCACCAATATTTTCATAATATTTTGTTATTCATCCGGAGAACTTTCAACAATTAACAGGTGTGTGACCTTTAAACTGTTGGGCTATTTATATTGAGTGACTAAAAATGGTTGTAATGCACTGGCACAGTTTTTCATTTTCAGCGCCATGTAGTTATTTATTGTTTTCTCTTCTGAAGAAGTTTACTGTTTACGTAATAGACTGTGCATGGAATGTTGGTCATTTCTGAGGTTTTTGGAGTTTTTTTTTCTTGATCTTTAAACAATGAAACAAATTTAAAGCTTTGCACATCTTCCACTATCTGGTGTCTGTCTGTTCGTTTGATTGTTTGTGTGCACAGAATTTTAGTGTTTTTCTATGCAACCACTTGTCGGATTGAGACGAAATTTTCACCATCGAAGCAACTACTCGTGTGGAATATTTTAATGATAATTATGATGTCATAGGTCACATGATGTGGCAGCCCTGTTGGAAAAACCCAAAAACTTTGTACCTCTGTATCTTAGAAACTGCACTAAGGAAAAAAATCCAACTTGTCCCATGGCAAATACTTGTCAGGGGGAATAAGTGTGATTTTTTTTTTCATGACATCATAGGTGCCTTCGTTATGATGTCATTGCATATGGAGAACACTGCATCTGATCAGTATGAAATTTTTTGAGTGTCATCTAGGGATAAAATGGTCCACAGAAAAAAAAATTGATGACACAGTCAGTCACGTGATTCGGTCACCATATTGTTTAAAAAAACAAAAAACAGAAACCTTCAAAAATCTTCTTACCTGAAGTGGCTGAACAGATCGAGGCAAAACTTTACAGGTATGACTGCCTATCCATGAGGAATAAAATGTTCTCACACATGACGTCATAGGTCACGTGGTTTGGCAGCCATATTGTATTTACCCTAAAATGTATAAAAGTCTTCTCCAGAACGGCTGGACAGATCGAGGGGATACTTCACACAAATATTCCCCAATTGCCTTGTACACGTTTGTACACGTTTTTAATTGTACACGTTTTTAAAGGAATAATTGATAGGTCACATTGTTTGGCAGCCATATTGGACTGAAGAAAAATATTAAATAATGTTTTCTATGGACCTGCTTAATCAATCGACATGAAACTTCACAATTATGATCTAGTAGTGATGGGGAATACATGTTTTAAATTTCAACTTGATCAGACACGGTCTGGCAGCTGGAATTGTTTAATTTTTTGATTTGGATTTTTTTTTTTTGAATAAGGTTCACTTGCCTTTGGATGGATGGGTTTGAAGGCAGAGGAGTAACAGCTGAAATGTGAATCCTATCCAGGTTCCTCCTGATGACTTCATCTTTGCCTTTTGCTTCTTCGGATTCCTTCTGATTACTCCAATGCAGGACTGTACCTATTTGGTCTTGCATTTGATTTGATTTGAATTTAATTTATTTTAATCCCATTCTAAATTCAGTTCCATAATAATAAAAAAGTCACGAGTCAGGGTCAGGTGTCCAAGCAAAGCGGGGTTGCATCATTTTTTGAATGTTTCAAGAATAATCTTTTGTCAGTTTAAGGAAGAAAAAAATTTTCGATTTTTTTTTTTTTTTTTTTTTTTTTTTTTTTAAATGCTTGATGTTTTTATTTATTCAATCTTCAATGTTAGAAAACCAAACTATTCAGATACAACCTATTTTCCAGTAACCACAAACTATTTCAAACAAGAATATTGTGAAGTAAATGTTTGTGCAAAATATTCTGGCTTCATGTGGTTAAATTTAAGAATATCTCAAGAGCATGTTCATACGTATATTTGCTGTGAATGTAACCCTTTTGGTGACTCGAGTCACCGATTTGAATTACATTCCCTATATAATGACTCATAAATTATTATTTATCAATTTGATTATTTAGCTGTGTTAATCTGATTCAGGAATATAAAATGGGAATTGGTTGCTTTAAAATTGCTTCATCAATTGTGTAAATACAGTCAGGATGGTATTGCATGTAATAATCTTGTGTTGTATATCTCATCTTGGCAGCGAATGAGCAAGTTACGACTGAGCATTGGCGCTGCAGGCTATTGTGTACTTTCATCTTTTGACGACTACACTGCTCTCTTAGATGCAGCTTTTGAAGCCAAAGGTGAGGCCTGTGGAGCAGTGTTTGTTCTTTTACAGGGTGTGCCCAAAAAAAAACCCCCAAACCCACAAAAATAATCCACAAATCATTTGTTTTAAAACTGAGTTACATAAAACTTCAGGAATGTGCTACATTTTGTGTGATACAAGTTACTGTTTTGATATTTGGTACACCTATAAGACTTTAGTTTGGCACTCGGTTGATCACATTCTCCAACTGTCCACCTCTGCGCTGAATACAGATTTCAATCTGTTGGGCAAAGTTGTTGATTACGGACCTAACTAACTTTCTTTTTGATGGACCTAACTTTCTTTGTGATTGATTTTTAGCTCAAAGATGCTTTGAGGGTTATCCTTGTACACATTGTCTTTGAAATATCCCTAAAGATAAAAAAATAAAAATAAAAGCCAGTAGGCTCAGATCAGGGGAATGTGCGGAACACTCGACGCTGAAGCATCGCCCAATCATGTTCTCACCGGAGTGGCTTGTCACCCACTCACTGGACTCGTATGCACTATGAGGAGTTTCTTCATCCTGTTGAAACCATTGTTGTTCTCTTTGAAAGCTTCTCCTGTGATCAAGAGCAGCCCAGAACTCATTCAGCACTTAATGTAGCACTCAGAGTTGATGGTCATGGCATCACCATCCTAATCTTTGAACCAAAATGGTCCATTTAGCCATACTTACTCATTGCATTCCAGGCTATTCACTTGACTGAATGTAAGGGTGTCTGGCAAACCTCATCGGGTGGTACCGTGCCCCAGTAGACATTGTTCCTTGAGTTGCCTTGGTCATCAAGCAAAAAGTGAACCTCATCAGAGAACCAAATGTCGTTGAGAAAAACCAGGCTTCTCAATTTTATCCACAAACTGCTGAGCAATTTCAAGATGCTCACTTTTGTCTTGGTCAGCGAGTTAGTGTCTGACTTGTATTCTGTCTGGATAAAGTTTAATGTCATCACGGAAAATCCTCATGAGACTTGACACTGTCAGTCCAAGTTCTTGACTGTGGTTCTGAAGCAAATGTTTTGGACTGTTTCTGACTGACTTGTACCCTCTCAATGACCTCCGGAGTTCTCAGCAAAGGGCATCCAGAATGAGTTGGTCTGTCCGTTGATTATTATTTTAAGTTGTGCACAGTTCCTTGATCTCAAAATGCATTCGTCCATTTTAATATTCTTTCTTTGCACAGGCGGTGTCTGCAATTAAATTCTCTCGAACCTTCTTTGACTTTGGATGAAGGATTGCATTTCGATGAAGGATTCTAATACAGAAAGCACCTTCTCATTTGTCCAGGGCATCGTTTCCTACAGTACCTCTGCTATAATTATCTGAAATTAAAGAGAAAAAACATGAAAAAGAAATTGATGGTGAATAAAACGGAAGCTTTTCTATTTTTATTTTTATATTTATTTTTTGTTGCCACACCTGGTTGGCACTGTACTATTGCACGCTGTTGCTCTGCATGATTTTTTTTTTTGAAAATTTGTTTTTGTTTTATTTTGGAAGTTGACCTGATTCAGAAAGTGTCTTGTCTGTGGGGTCTTAATTAAGCTCCCAAACGGAGACAGTTAAGTGATGATGCACTTGGTTAACTGTGAACATTTCTTACCAAACAGAATCTCACAATATTGACGATTGTTCATCCTTTGGAAGGAAGTGGTAATGACTACAGATAGACCCATATACTTGCTGTTGATAGAACTTGCTACATATTTAATTTGCTTAATTAAAAGTATATATATATATATATATTGAATCGTGGGTAACTTTCAAGTCCTGACTCCAGAGTAAAGGATTCATTTTATAGATTCTGAGCTCTAGTTTGGTAAAGGCCTTCTTTGCACTGAATACTATCAGCTGTGAATGATCCCAAGTGAAATGGTCTGCTATCTGCTGCTGCTGCAGGATAAGAATCTGCAGTATTTGATTTGATAAAGAATAAAATTTTCCTTGATGACCTTTCAACATTTTATCCCTCGACTAGCAGACTACCTGCCCTATGGGCAATCTTGTTCCAAGCATGAAACACATTCTTCTCATGCATACCTTTATTTGGGTGGTGTGTAGGCAACTGACAGCTCTGGATACACAAACCACCCCCACCCCCCGGGATTACGTGCACGAAGTAAAAACATACCTACTTATAATTCAAAACACCTCACTGCACTGGAAAATGTGGGGACAGGAATACTGCACTGTAAAGGTGGGTCCTTGTAATACCCTCCCTTATCTGGAGGTGGCGCTACATCATACACATTTACATAGGGAATTTGCATCCACTCCCTTCCTCTCCTCCCCTCCTTTCCCCACCCCCTACCCCCCCCACGACCACTGGCAAAGATAAAAAAACACCTCGATACATTATTTAGGGTCACGCTGATCCTATGAAGCAAGTATGGATGTATTCTGCCCAGACCTGTAGGAGGAGTAGCGTGACAAACAAAACACCCAAACACCGGTCTGTGAATTATAGTAAGGTATCCAGGCTCAACTCATGACTGGCCAGTGAGTTCTACTTGCTCTTTCTGGGGAGGCAAGAGGATCATTGGTTGAATTGAAAACCACCTTGCACAGAATATTGCATAACTAATTACAGTATCGCTACAAAAAAGTTTTTCTGCGAAGTATGAGGCTCATTGAGGTGGTGCCCTCTAGGCATCTTTAAAACAAGGCCATTTATCAGACATCATTATGCATGCTTGAATTTCAGGGACATAAGTAGACAGTGGACATGTCAACACAGTAAATGGGATTTGATAAACTTGGGATTCCAGCTTGATGATGCAAGTGTTTAGATGGGAACTTGAATCGGACCATTTTTCTAGTGCAGCTTCCTTCAAACAATTCTGAGACACTCATTTCAAAAGATTTTAAAATGTTTGTCTTTATCATCAGAGTACAAAGCTGCACATGCACAAAGTATTCAGAATCATTTTATGTAGGAATAGAGTTTGAGATGAATGGCTGCATAGAAATTTGGGAGAGGCATTTTAGAATCGTTTTCTTAACTAACTAACAAACATGATGACAAACATACAGGTGTAGGAAACAAAATATACAAGAGGGGGAGGGAGGAGTTGGTGAGCTGGTCATCTGGAACTCTGGAGTGAATCATCCAGTCTCCCAGACCCACATTTTAGATCTGTATCTGGGCTGTTACACAGACAAAGTCATCTGTGGCATTATGTTTTTGGGTTGTCCATCAGTCCGTACGTACGTCCATCCATGCTAATTTTCTCTTTTCTCTGCAGCCGCTTATCTGATTGAAACTAACTTTACACCATAGGTGCGACTACTCATGTAGGGGTTTTAATGATGTTTATGTCATCGGTCACATGGTGTGGCAGCCATGTTGAAAAAAGGAAAAATTTTGGACCTCTATCTCTGAAACCACTATATGGAAAAAATTGAAACAGCATATATCAAGTACTCTCCATGGGAAACAATTGTGATTAAAAATAATAGTAATAATTTTTTTTGATGACAAAGTTATGATGTCAAAATTGCATACGTCAAATGTTTTATCTGATCAGTATGAAAAATTTTGAGGGTCATCTTGGACTAAATTGTATAGGGTGAAAAAGATTCATTGCATCATCAGTCATGTGGTTCAGCAGCCATATGTTTTTTTGTTTTTATTTTTTAACATAAAAACCTTCAAAAATCTTCTCCGAAACGACTGAACAGATTGAGGTGAAACTTTTCAGGTATGATCACCTATCCATGAAGAACAAAAAGTTCTCCACCTATGACGTAATATGTCATATGGTTTGTCAGCTATGATTTTTTTTTTGAAGAATAAACCTTTAAAAATCATCTCCAGAACGGCTTGACAGATTGAGGGGAAACTTCACCCAAATGTTCCCCAAGCCTTGGGGATACCAGGATGTTCATTAATAATTTATAGGTCACAAGGCCTGGCAGCCATATTGAATTGAACAAAAATCTTTTAAAATACCTATATTTCTCTTGAACTGCTTCATCCATCTATGTGAAATGCCATAATTATGATCTCGTAGTATTGGGGAATATATCTTTTAAATTTCAACCTGATTGGACACATGGTCTGGCAGCCAAAATTATATAATATTTTAAATCTGGGTTTTGGGATTGAAATCAAACTTGGTACAAGTATAATAATGATTTAATAATGTGGCGGAGGCATATCTGGCGACATTGCAATGTCGAAGAGTGCCCTTCTATTCTAAAAATAGCTGGCATTGGTCTTTTTATCTCGGCTTTTTTGTTTTCCCTACAAGAGTGAGGCTCATGCAAGAGCAAAGTGAATTGAGAGGTGAACAATTCTGACAACTGTCAAGGAGATAAACAAACAGGAAAGAA
>NC_140974.1:42118400-42150900 GCF_056783735.1 Eptatretus burgeri
CAATATTGTGTGTCTTTACGATGTTATGTAGTTCTGTCCACTTATTTTGAATCCCATTCATGTTCACTTATAGAATTCTGATTTGATGTTTTCTGTGGTTACGGAGAAAGATGGAGAGCGATATGGTTGTGTTTGGTATTTTGGTAAGGGTGGTTGGTAGAAATGGGGGTGGGTCGAGGGTTACTGAGTTTACATCCCCACGTCCATTGTGAATTGTGTAGTCGATGGGAAGGGAGCATGGTGCATTATGTTTGGCCATTTTAGTGAATAATGTCTTCTGGTGATGGATGTGTTTCGTGTTGGGCATATGTACCGATTTTTGGTCCATAATCGAGTTCTCTATCCCCGGCTAGGAGGAAGTCCTGGCAGGCTGGAGTTAGCTGCAAGTCTTCTTGGTGAATAGATAAACAAAGTTCTCTGGAAGTGTAGCTTTTGCTCCACCGCCTGGACCTGGGAATCTCTTTAGATAATTGAGGAGAGTTGAGTATTTGTCCTTTCAGAGCTCCAGCACTGGGTTTTCCATGGTCCATCTATTCCTCAAAGAACTGTGTTTTACTGTGGAGGATTGCCTACGAGCAGCGACAGAGACCAGTAGGTGTTAGGTGGGGCCACAGCGGACACATTGGGTACATGAGATTTGGAGGCAAACACTTAAGAAACCCCGTTTCAAATGGGGTCTGCAGTGAGGTTGTTTGTATAATTGTTCTCCCTCACAATACACAGCCGAAGGCTTATGCTCTGCAGCTTCAAACTAGTAACTGTTTTTTGTTGTGTAATGTATTGGTCTCTTTTTATACTTCTGCTACCGAAGGTGGGCAGAGGTTGTTTTCACTGCTGTGTGTCTGTCTGTGAACAGGATATCTCAAAATTAGGGACAGATTCAAATGAAACTTGGTGGACAGGTTGGGTGTGTGACAAGGAATAATTGTTTCGATTTTGGTGAAGATCTGAATCTGGATACGAGAACTTTTTAATTTTCATAGTGATTTTTCACCAATGAGAGATGCAGCCAAAAATGATATGCTGCATGATGTTTCAAAAAGTTGTGGACGAGTTATGACAAAACTAGGTGGATGAGTTGGTTAGGTGACGAGAACAAGCCGATTCGATTTTGGTTCAGGTCCGGATCCAGATCCAGCCTATCAGTGGGATAGAAAATGTAAACTGCTCAGCCTGGCAGAGATATGTGCTACCGAGTGGCATTCTCGTTTGGGAATGTAATGGCCTAACTTTTGCGCAATTTTATTTTTTTAACTTCTGTTATTTTTTTATTTGGAGAAGTGAAAAACTTTCCTCTGTTTTGAATGGTGTTTCATTTTTTTTGCTTTGTTTCCCTTGCTGTGATCCACTGAGAAAGCAGGTGGTTGGCAGCTTCCAGCAGGTGGTCTTGCAGTGGTGTTGTGGCATCCATACGATAGGCACCACCTTTTCTGCACAACCAATGAGACCGATCAGCAAGAATGGATTGCCGTCTTCCAAGAGTGTATTAGACATCGTAACAATGGTACCTCACAGCCCGAGGATAATCCTCAACTTTAGTGGTGGTTTAAAGTGAATATGAAAAGTTTGATTCTTGGATGAACTTTGAACTTTGCACATCTCCCATGCCTTGTGTTGCTAAGACTATTTTTGAAGAATGACTTTTATATTTTAGACATATTCACATCCCAGATCATTTTCCATATTTGTCATTTTGCCAGGTCTCTCGGATCCAGAATCTCTGGAAAGCCAAACGTTCTCTGAAGCTGTTCGACTCTACAGGCAGCGAGATGGCTACTATGGCACGTGGGACATGTTCTGTGGGAATGAAGCGATGGTGAGTCATCACCTGGGTTGTTGGTTTTTGCTGTTGTGTGAATAGTTAATTTGCACACATTGTCTTTGTATGTTCTGGTATATTTGGTTTGCATCCTGAAATAAGGTGACTTGTTTTCTTTTTTGACATTTTACAGAACCTTCATTTGTGCATTTGATTCAATCCTGAAATTTTCTTAAAACCATTTATGCATACTCATCCCAAAAATGTAAACGATTTTAAACTGCTATGGATTCACAGTTCAGAAATTTATTCATCATGTACATTTAGGAGATGAACACAATCAGGAAATTGGATGTGTAACATGTAACGTTACAACTATCATCACTTGAACTAAGCGATCCTGAAAATTTGCTTGGAAATCACGTCTCCCAGACAACATGTGTACATAGTTGCACACGACCCATGTCAGTTTTGATGTACATTACTCAATACAGTGTTCGTCCTGCTGAAGCAGGTTCTTGGCAAGGGTTATACTGTGTGGTTTGCCATTGCTCTCCCAGCGTTGTTTGTCTGTGCTTTATCATTTTGAATGCTGAGTGTCAAGCAAGGAAGCAGCATGTCCCATTTTTTAAATCTTTGGTATGACTCTGCCGGGGTTTGAGCCACCGGCCTCCCAGCCTCAGAGCGGACGCTCTAACCAATACAGCACGAAGTCTGGTTAACACCCATTCTAAATGTCAATACCCTCTATAAATTGTCCATCTATGTAGTCTCTCATTTTGAGATTGGCGAGACATCATTTAACATCAAACGAGTTTGCTAATGCTATTGGGATGGTTCAAGAGGAGGGTGGTGACTCAAACTATCGTTGCTTCCCAGTACATTGTTCATTGCAGTCTAACTTTTGGGGCACTGTCATGGTACCGTCAGACTGGAGGAGTTCATGGAGAGTCCTTGTTCAATTTGCGAAGAAGTTACAACTATGTATGTGTGGTTATCTTATTGCCCTTGCAAGACAAATCCCTTTTGAAAGCACAATCTCTCCAGAACGACCAGCGAAGAGCAAGTGACCATCACATTTTAACCCATATATTTCAGAACAGGCTTTTTGCCAGTTGACTGATGTCCAGAATACCATTGTTCTGCATCAATCTAAAAACGTGCCATAAACAGCCACACGATGCAGTGAGATGACATCACAACAACAGAGTGATCCATTGGTGTCATAGTATTTTCCCTGACTCTTCTAGCTTCTGCATAGATGTCAAAGATTAATATGCCAGTGTTTTGTGTTGAAGTTGGGGGAAATTTGCTAATTATGCCAATAGACGGCATGATAGGTTTTGTGGGGGCAACCTTACTAGGATGGGTTGGTATCCAAGTTGGCTGAAGAGCTGATCTTATTATTCAGAGTTGCTATGACTGATGTCAGATATTGGTATGAGATCATTACCCTCTGCACGTGAAGTGAAAAGTGTGGTTAAGCAATTGGTTCACTTTGTCTGTCTGTCAACAAACATCAGTTTATTATCATGGAACAACTTCATTTCAGTTGAATGTTATGTTTTGAACATGAATCGGAATACAAATCTGTAATTTAGCAGCATTTCGGCTCTGAATTTGTCCCGAGTGTGCATGCGCTGAGAGGAGTGAGATAATATTTTTTTGGCTGTCTGGCAATCAAGAAAAAATTGAAAATCATTCCAGACAGAAGATTTACTGTTTTTAGGATATGCCTGGTGTTGGCTTAATGGTTAGGTTGGTGGGCTTGGGATCCTCAGGTCCTAAATTTAAATCCCACTCGGCCACTGAGTGGTGAAATCCCACTCGGCCAATAGATACCAGGTGAGGTTGACTCAGCCTGTCATCCTTCTGAGGTCGGTAAAATGAGTACCAGCTTGCTGGGATGATTGAGCAGTTTGAGTATCCTGCATCAGAGTGGCGACCCGTCCAGGATTGTGCCCACTATCCCAGGAGACTGCTTCGGTAGCACCGACACTCTGTACAGAGTGTGGTCCCAATGGATGAATAGGTAAAGGACAAAAACAGACACGAAGAACGAATGCAACGTATTAAATGAGGTGGTGTGAAAGACGCTGCTTCAACGGCGGCAAACTTCAAAAAATAGATTCTACAACCTTTTAAAATATTTATTTTATTTCAATTGAATTATATACTTGAACAGGAGAACACAAATTGCCTTTTTGGCACTTTCAAAACCCTTCCGTTTCGTAGTACAGTCATGCGCCGCTTAACGACGTTCCGGGCAACGACGGATCGCATATACGACGGGTCTGCCAGCTCTGAAAAAAAAAAAAATGAAGAAAAATATGTAGCTGAAAAATTCCTATCACTGAGTGATGTAGCCTCGTATAAAAATAGCACATACAATTATGTACACTCTACAGAACATAATACCTCATAATGATAATAAACAACGACAGTGTGGCCCTGTTATAATGTGATCGTTGAGGTCCATAAAATGTCATCGCGAAAAAAGCAGGGTCGTGCTAAATCGGGATTCAAGGAAATCGGCTTTCAAACTGAAGCAATGTTTCCACGTTTACCTTCTAGCAAGTAAATTACCTTTGAATTGAAGAATTCCACGAATAAATCGTTGTTGTTCATCAATTAAAACAAATTTATTTTCAGTGAAGCTTTTTATGTTGTTAAAACAATCGCACTGTTCCGAAAATATATATCATAATTGACAGGTGCTCGTTTATTCATTTGTAAATTATAACATCGATGCAATGATTACGTATTTATAAAATCCAAACGCTATTTATTCACCTTTCTATAATCGATGCGAGAGGAGGTTGTAAGCTGCTGCTAACCACACTGATGGCCGTCATGAACTGCACAAAGGTAAATCTAATGTGTCTTCTGTCTCTTGGATGTGTTACAATTGCCGACAGTATTCAGTGCAGTAACATGCTGAACAGGTTTGTATCCGAGGAGCAATAGGCTACACCATATAGCCTAGGTGTCGAGGTTTGTGTAAGTACGATGTTCGAAAACGAAAATGAAAAAAAAAATGATGTTCGCACAACGACGACGTCGCTTAACGACGCGTTTCTCAGAACGTAACCCCGTCGTTAAGTGGCGCATGACTGTACTTGGACAAAATATTACAGCATTTTATGTCATCTTGACCAATCAAATTTTCCACTCAAAGATCCCACCTGTATTCTTGTTTCTCAAGACATTGTGGGTTAAAGTGTTCAATCAACTCTCTAGTTACACCTGTAATCATCCTCTTGTCCAAACAGCAAAATCCCAACTTCATCTTTATCAATAACAATGCTTGTACACAACCCTGCACATGTTAATGCTGCATTTCAGGATGAAACATCACTTGTGTGAACTGACCTGCACAATCTCTAGACTTAGGTGTGTTTGGAGAAACTTGGAACATCAAAGACAAGTGTGTTTATCCATGCCAGTCTTGTGATTAACTGGAAGTGGCCATTGTCGAAGAATGGTGCAACATCCCACAGTGAGGGTTGAATTGCTTGACTTGGTCCATGGCACAATGTGTACAAGCATGTTTTGGGGTTAATTGTGTTTGTACACATTAATGAAAGCTATGTTTTTATTTTTAGGTCATCTCTGCCGAGATGACCTAATAAAGCCGGACCAAATGTCCGTCCGTACATCCGTCAATAATTTTTCTTTCCGATCTTGATGAAACTTAGTCTGTGGGTAGAGGTCGATGAGTGTTGCACAACGATATAACTTTTGGCCGGGTTCAAGTTCAGGGACGAGGTCACGTAAGTTATAAAAATCGCCATTTTCAAAACCTATCTAGTCTGCCATTCTACAACATATTCGGCAACTGTTTATTGATTATGATAGTAAAAAATATTATCTTGTATCTAACCGGACAGATTTTTGAATTTCCTTCCCGTTTGGCCGCCACGTAACCTGGAAGATGGTCAAAAACACCTCCCGGTACAAAGAAAACTTTTTACTTCCGATCTTGATAAAATTTGGTATGTGGGTAGAGGTCGATGAGAGATACCCAACGACATATTTTTCCCCGGATTCGAGGTCAGGGTCAAGGTCACGAGGTCACGAAAGTTGTGAAAGTCGCCATTTTCAAAACCTATCTAATCTGTCATTTTAGGAGATATCTGGCAACGGTTCATCGATTATGATAGTAAAAAACATTATAGAGATGACCGTAACCCCCACACGGGGGTAATTTTATTTTATTTTTTTTGCAAGATTAAGATTCATGGAAGAGTGACAGGAGGCAAAAATGTGATGAACTGACAGTGGGGCAGTGGTGGCAGCAGTTGGACACAATAAGTAAGGGAATGAATGGAGAGGAGAGGAGGAGGACACAGTAACCTGCAATTAAGAGGATTAGGTCGTGTTATTGAGGTAGAAAAGTTTCTGGTTAGGGATGGGGGATGACTCAAGATGGTAGTACAGTATACCACCTGCTTGAAGCACTGAAGGGAAGATTGAACAGTCTCAGAAATGTGGGAGAGTTGAGCTTTGCAGTTAGTTTGGATTGTAGTCGTTTAACCAAGTTACTCGGTGACCCTTACGATGCATAACTTTATCCATTTTATTCTTGTTTTTGTACTCAGTAACGGTAATACTTGTTTTCCACCCAATTTGGCTGCCCTTGTTTTACCTATTCCAATGAGATTTTATGATATACTTTCCATTTTCTCCATTTTTTAATATATTTTCTTCCTGCTGTTTTGTTTTTCTCTCAATTTTGGCACACCTCACTTTTGTTTGTTCTTTTGTTTTGGGGTTTTCTTTTGACTTTGCCAATGTTGGCACTGTGTTCCATGTCATTTGTTTCATGAGTAACATTTTTGGGCACACTTGTTTTTGATCATTTCAAGAAACGTGAGTTTTGGCTACATTTATTTGTGCTTTTAGATAAATTCTTTTCGATGACTCGAACTTTGTAGGTTTGTGGACAATCCTACAGTTAAGTGTTTCTGATTCAACTCTTCGACTTCCGGTTCCGGGTTTGGAGCGACGAAAGGTCTCCTTCGGGGCTCCCTGCTGACGTTCTCAAAGTTAAGTTTCTGGTCGTTATTTGTCCCGTTTTAACTGTTTAATTTTCTCACCTACATGTTACTGTGTGTTCCTAGTTCGGTTTTGTTTCAAAATTCGTGCTATTTTGTGAGTATTTTTGTCGACGTCCTTTCCTGGTGTTTGAGGCCTAGGCCTTGGCCGAGGCTTGAGGCCTACCGGTTCCACTCGGTGTTCGATCGTTTTTTTTTGTTTGTTTGTTTGTTTGTTTTTTTTGTTTTTTCTCCTCATTACCTTCAATTTCTATCCTCCCCATTACCTTCAATTTTCATCCTCCCCACTTTCCAAACATCCCCCATTCTCCCAACTAATCTCTTTCTTATCTCCAAAAAAAAAAAAAATACCCAACAACAACAACACGCTCACCTTCTCCCGATTCTGCTTCTTCTTCTTCCTCTTAACTTCCTCCTCGTCTTCTTCCTCGATTTTTTTTTTTTTCTACACTTCCATGACCTAATCTGTTGAACTCTCTCAAACATTAATATTAACAACAAAAACGATCTTATAATGCTTCATCTTCCTCTCTCAAACATGTGGTTCTCTTTACAGTTTCACAATTCACTACTCTTCTGCTATTTTAACAGACTGCTCTCATTTCGAGCTCTCCTTCATTCCTTGCCTAAAAAATCCAACTATTACAGCGCTTCTTCTCTCCATTCTCTGAATTCGCCTTCATTGCATCCATCAAGAATTGTGTTAAATCGCATCTCTGACCTAAAACTTTTAAAAACCACAGTTTGCCATGGGTGTTCGCTTTCCATCAACCATTCTTTTTTTCCAACTTCAGTGCCAACTCACCCCCCTCACCCCTCACTCACTCTCAAAGCAACCATCCCACTCTTCTCCCTCCAAGCCTCCCTCTCACCTCTCTCAAAAATTCCCCCCTCACCTTTCTCCCACCTTTCATCCCCCTCACTCATCCTTCTCAAAGTTGCCCCCCTCTCATCCAGCAAGCTGCCTCCCTCCACTGCCCTCTCACCTCCATCTCTTCACTCCACCACCGCAAGTCCCCAACTGCCTTCTTCCCTGTCTCTTGTCCCCCCTCTCCCCCAGCACCACAGAGCCTTTTCTCTTCCTCATTCGGCCCCCTCCCCTCGCTATTCTGGAATACCCCACACTTTCAACAACCCTCCTTACCTCCCCCCCTCGTCCCTTGTCCTACCCTCCCCCTCCCCCTCCACCTCCTGCACCCAAAGCCTCCTCCCCTACCTCTTCATTAAAAGTGTGGACCTCAAATATCCGGGGCCTTCGCTCAAACCTTTCAGATCTTTCCATACAGGTTACCACTGACAAACCAGACATTATCTGCCTAACAGAAACTTTCCTCTCCCAAGACGTGTCTGACTGCCAAGTATCTCTCCCCGGTTACTCCCTCTTACGGTATGACAGACCTGAGCCTCGTCCTGGTGGAGGTGTTGCTCTCTTCATCAAAGACTCTATTCCTCACTCTCCATGCACTGCTCTCACTCCCCCACACCCCCAGGAATACCTCTGGCTTCGGCTTCCCCTCCACTCCCACCTCATGTTTATATGTGTACTGTACCGTCCACCGAACAGTGATGACTCCATCTACCCCTCACTATCCGAAAACATGGACCATCTTCTATCTTCTCATCCAAACTCTCTCTTCCTGTTATGTGGTGACTTCAATTGTCATCATGCCAGTTGGCTAGGTGTGGGTACCTCTCTCACCTGCCATGGCACCTCAGCAAAAGCTTTCTGCGACTCATTAGGACTGACTCAATCGGTCAACTTCCCGACCCGGATCTCAACCAATGGTACTCCATCTCTTCTGGATCTGATTTTGACAAATTTCCCTGACAATATCTGCTGCTCTTCCTTCGCTCCAATCAGTTCTTCTGACCACGTCCTTGTCAAAGTGGACATCTCTCTGGCTGTTATCAGAGAACCACCTCACCGCCGTCGAGTCTGGCATTTCACTCAAGCGAACTGGCAGGGTCTCCGAGCAGCCCTCAAACTTACAGACTGGTCTCCTATCACTACTTTCTCAAACATCAACTCATCCTGGGAATTCTTTCAAAGAAACTTGCTCTCCCTCATGCACAGATTTATCCCCTCTCGTGTTCAGTTGTCCTACCCTTCCTCCCGCCCTTGGTTTACTGAAGCTTGTGGCGAGGCAGTTGTCCTGAAACAACTTGCCTTTTCCTCATGGAAAGCAAACCCAACTGAGGGCAATCTCAGTTCCTTCCACAAAGCTCGGAATAAGTGTGTATCTACCCTCAGGAGAGCCAGAAAACAACATCTTTCTCATCTCAAGTCTGAACTCTCAAACCTCGCTCCCTCCTCAAAATCCTGGTGGCATTTAATCAAATCTGTTTCTGGTGTATGTTCCCCCTCCATCCCCTCCCTTACCTCAAATGGCCACACTGCTGATACCACACATGATAAAGCTGAATGTCTAAACTCGGTGTTTGCAGCTAAATCTTGTGTCCTAAACCAATCACTTTCTCTACCCACTTTACCCAGTCGCACCCAACTGTTCCTGGACTCTGTATCCTTTTCTCCTGACAAGGTGGAGAGCTTGCTTTCAAACCTCGAGTCAGATTCTGCAACCGTTCCAGACGGCATCAGCCCACGTGTCCTCAAAGCCTGCTCTTCTGCTCTTGCTCACCCTCTCTCTGTTCTATTCACCCTCTCATTTGCCCAAGGTCATCTGCCATCTGCTTGGAAATCTGCTAACATCACTGCCCTGCATAAAAAGGTGCAAAAACAGATCCCTGTAACTAGAGACCAATCAGCCTTCTCCCAATCATCAGCAAGGTTATGGAATCCATCATCGCTTCAGACATGAAATCCTTCCTCTTCTCCAATGGCTTGATTTCCAATCATCAATTTGGTTTCAGACCAGGTCACTCTACCCTGGATATGCTGCTTCTGCTCTCCCATCAATGGATGGAGGTCCTCAATGCCAGACAGGAAATCCGAGCTGTATCCCTGGACATATCACGTGCTTTTGACACAGTCTGGCATCCTGCACTACTCACCAAACTCTCTTCACATGGTATTCAAGGCCATCTCCACTCATGGCTCGCAGACTTCCTCTCCTGTCGCAGTCAACGTGTGGCCCTAAATGGAGTTCTTTCATCCCCTCTTCCTGTGCAGGCTGGAGTTCCTCAAGGTAGCGTTATGGGCCCTGTTCTTTTTCTGGTTTTCATCAATGATCTCTCCAACTCTCTGGAAAATCCTCTATTTCTCTTTGCCGCCGACTCCACCCTCTGCCGTACCATCTGTCATCCCTCAGACCGGCAAGCAGCAGCTTCTTCGCTCACTGCAGATCTGGATAAAATCACAAACTGGTCCAACACGTGGAACATGTCTTTCAATCCGGACAAATCTCACACTCTCACTATGTCTCTTCGAAAGGACTGTTTAGAAACCCCCCCCATCCACTTTCTCAACAATCCTCTGGAAGAAGTTTTTTCTTTCAAGCTTCTGGGTCTCACTATCTGCCATGACCTTTCCTGGGAAAGTCACATTTCCAACCTCGCCTCAAAAGCCAGTCGCCGACTGGGAATCCTCCGTCGTGCTAAGTCCTTCCTCGGCCCTCTTGAGCTCCTGACCACTTACAAAGCTTTTGTCCGTAGCCTGATGAGTACTGCTCTCCCCTCTGGGCTGGTGCTCCTGCCTCCCACCTTTCTCGGATTCACGCTGTTGAAACCAGGGCATTTAAGATCATCGGCATCTCCCGCAATGAAGCTGAGTCTTTGGGCCTTTCACTCAATCACCACAGGTTGGTCGGTGGTCTTTCTGTCTTCTACCGACTCCTCTCCAGCCTTGCCCCCCCCTGCTCTCTCTGCGATTTGTCCCCACCACATTTCCACAGGGCGCTCAAGGTCCGCCAACAACCCCCTTCTGGTAAAACTACCAAAATCACGAATCACTGCTCATCTTCACTCTTTCATTCCTCTTTTTTCCCGCTTTTGGAATAATCTCCCTCACTCTATTCTTTCCCATTCTTCCCTCCAGGCTTTCAAAACAGCTGTTCACCACCACCTCTTATCTTTCCCCATCCAAATCCTCAATCTTTTCTACCCCCGATAATCCACCCAAGCCCACTTCCTTCAATTCCCGTGCTTTCCTTCCTGAAAGTCCCTGTAATGTCCATCTTCTCTTCGCCATGTTCCCCGTCCCATCCCCATCCCTCTCCCTTCCACAGTTCACCTAATGTGTCTGTTCCCCACTGTTTTGTCCCTTCCACTCCCGCCCCTCTTGTCTCATGCCCCCTTGCTGTGAGTTGTGTGTTAGCTCTCATACGAGCCTCGACAAGGTATACAAAAAAAATAAAATAAAAACTCCACCAGCCCACCACCTATTTTACATCTTGGCAGGATGCATTCAATGCACTGGTTTTATGAGGATATATTTTGAACAGGAAGCAGTTTCCTTGTTTTATTGTCCATTTTGTTGGTTTTTACAAGTAGCCATTTTACCATACCATAGTGACACTGCTTTAATTTTTTTTGTTTGTTTGTTTTTTATAAGTTTGATTTCGTTTCTTGGGGTAAGTTAAATCGATCCATATTTCAAGGAACCATCCCACCTGATTATATATTGTTGCGAATTCACGCCCGCCGGCGTGCGGACGGCCACGTCACTCGAATCGCGACCGCGTCCCCACCGGACGGACAATTCAGTCGTGACCCTCCGGGAACTATCGCCCGGAGCCAGTCACTGGTGGGCTTTTCGACCTCACCACAATCGTGCCAATCGGCCACCCGCGTAGGATAGGGTTGTTCGCCAAACTCGACCTACCTAAGTACCCACGCGGATGGTAAACCGGGCGATCGTACCTCGCCGCAGGTGGACTCCGGACACGAGCCGCTTGGGCGGCCTGTTCCGTACTATCGGGATAACCGAGCGGTGTTATCGTCGACCTCGACGGTTCAGATTATTTACCGGGCGTTTTGCACCCACTACGAACCCTTTACGTGAAGCAGGATGGAGGGTCAAGAAAGAAAAGAGAAGCGAAACGGGAAAACAGTTCACACAATGCACATTTATTTCCCGGCATACGGAAAGCACATATATACAGCCATACAGTCAAAATGCACATATAGCAACCAAAACAAAAGCAACGACGCAGAGTTACTACCGACTACGCGCACACACGGCAACACTTATACAGTTCTACTTTACAGATGGCACCAACACACATTTACACAAAAGCAAAGGAAAGAAGCCACCCTCATAGACAAGGGGGCAGACAGGCCTGTAGGCCAATTATGCGCGTGACCTGGATGAGCGGTCAGGTCCGCGAGACCGGGGGGTCCTACCCGCATCCTCGTGACTCGTTGGCGGGCGAGCCGCAGATGTGGCTGTGCCCCGACTCCGTGCTCCTTGGCGGGTTTCGTTGGCACGACGTTTGGGGTGGGGTGGGAACGGGGCCCCCTTTTGCACTATCTCAGCGCGGGAGAAAGGGGAATTGTTGATGCCCTGGGGGAGGGAGATGGCTGGCTGGCTTGGGTCCCACGACGAGCGATCCCACACCGGGACCTCGTCGCCGACCGCCATCCTTCTCGCTTCGGACCCGAGCTCCTTTGCCTCTTCCCGCAACTCTTCTCAGCCGACTCCAGAATCCAACTCTCTCGATGACACTCTCTTCCCCCGGCTCTCTTCCACTCTCCAACCAAAACTGACTCACTCTGCCACGATTCGCCTTGCGCTCGCCGTTTTATAGGCTGGCAGGAGCGGCTAATATGCAAATATTCGGATCAGGATGACCTCGGGGGCGGAGCCACGCTCGCCCATTGGTCGGAGGAAACGGGGGCGTGAACCTCCCCTGATCCTTGAATTTGCATATATCGATTTCACATCGTCATTTCTCCAACCTGTCTCTCACAATGACATCACAACGAACCATTAGCTGCCCTGCAACCACTGCTGATCACCTGCTGCGTTTTTTTGTTTTTTATTTATTTATTTATTTATTTATTTGTTAATAGTTTTCATGGTGGGTTCATTCTCCCATAGACAGTGGTAGAAGCATAGCTGTGAACATGTTTCACCCTCAGATTTTATCAGCACAACATAATGCCCCCTTACTATCTGCTACAGCTTGTGTATCATTTCTTTGGTTTATCCCCCATGCCATGTCTCTCAACCTCCGTCTGTAGTAATACCACAGATCAACTTCCATCATAGCATTTACTGCACAATCTGCAATGACAAGTGTCACCCACAATGTAAAAACATTGCCTTCTGCATTAGTAGAGCACAGCTAGATGTCTACAGTTTGTGGTTGGAAAATCCAAAATCAAAAAGTAATTTCTCTAACTTGAGCATCTCTGTGACATAAATCTCAACAATGAGCCCAATTGCAACCCCTACTTGACACCTTAACCTCACCGTGATGAATCGTGACTAGTGTGTCAATCCATAATAATTTTAGAAAATATTTAGAAAATTTGTAAATGGGTATTGTCGTATGTAATGCAGACATTCTAATCAATGGAAGATGGAGAAGTGTTGGGAATCTGCGAATACTCTACCAGGTGCAGACTGTGGGACAGATCATAAACTTCTTGTGGCAAAACTACGAATCAAACTGAAAAAGGTGAAAAATAAATCAAAAAGTCAAATTATATATGATCTTGGAAACTTATCTTTAACAATATACAACAAGAAAGTGCAATCGGAGATTGCAGACCCTCGCCAGTACTTGTTTAATGTGGTGTGTTTTGTGTGGCAAATAAATGAAAGGTCATTGATTGCAAATTAAATGTCTAAATGGTCTAGTTGTAAATGTGTAAAGGTCAAAGGTCTGAAAAAGTTGAAATGGTATAAGCGGTCTTAAAAGGTTGAAGGGGTCTAAATGGTGCAAGTTGATGCCTAAAGAGTCAGAATTGTCTAAAGGGACTAAGGGTCTAAAGGTTATAGGGGTCTACATGGCATTAAAAAGTCTGAAAGGTTTGAAGGTCTCAAGGGTAGAAATGAGCCTAATGGTCTTCGGGGTTCTGAAGGTTTAAGACAGTGGTTCCCAACCTTTTTCTGATCGAGTACCACTTGGAGGTCCCATACCGTCGCCGCGTACTACCTGGTTCCAGAAAAACTCAATTCGATAAGATATCAATTTATTCACACGTAGAACACACAAATGAACTAACTGTCAACAAAGAACAAAATTTAATGCGAGGGCTGCATCTGTTTCTTCTCCACCAGCTGGTCGATGTGGGGCATAACTTTGCTCACAGCACATCGGAAATCATGCCCGGGCGCAGCAAGACAGTTCTGGCTCTTTGACTTGATGGTCATCATGGCTGAGAACCCCTGCTCGCACTCCCACGTAGAGGGGAAAATCAGTAGCTGGGGAACAGCGTGACGGGCTAGTGTCAGGTACGAGGAGGCCATGGTCACCCAGAAGTTCATAGGAGAGCATTCCTTGTGCTTCGTCTTTGCTGTCTCGTCAGCCTGGATATCTATGAGCTCCTCTTGTTCCCCGGTCCCGACAGGCAGATCGCCTGGTTCAACGGAAAACGGATTGGTGATGTAGGCACAACATGTAATGCATCAACTCGGTCTTGAGCAGTGAGAGGTGACGGACGATTTCTTGGGAAAATTCATCATTGGGCTCGCTCTCAAGGGTAATCAGGAGTTCAAACATTCCGTAGCGTTTGCTCTCCACATTCTTGATCCAGAGGTCCAACTTCCGGACAAACGCTCCTAGCTTCGAGATGAAGTCTGAGACAGTGCAGTTGGGCCCTTGGAACGACAGGTTTAAGTGGTTGAAGACCCCAAAAATGTCTGACAGGTAGGCCAACCTTGAGATAAACTCCTCGTCCTCCAGATCTTTTTGAAAATCGAGTTCTTCACAGAGGGGCGGGCTTGGAGGAACGAAATAGACAAATTAACCTGTAAGGTCGATGAGAATCACTTGACCACAGATTCCTCGCATATTCCTCGGATGCTGTACCCCCTCAGATTCCTCGCACAAATGCCTCCTTGTCAACCCTCAGCACACGTAGAGTTTTATGCTTCAAGTCCCTAAACAGCTCAGCTCTGCCATTAAGCCTGGCCCTGTGACTGGTCAATGGTATCCAGTATCCCTCAAGAGACAAAGTTCTTCTTTGCCCAACAGTGAGTTCTCCGTGAAGAATACGAGGAGTTCATCCCTCAGTTCAAAGAGACGCCTCGTCGTATTCCCCCGGGAGAGCCAGCGAACCTCTGTGTGGTAGAGGAGACAGGTGTGGTAGGAGCCGAGATCTTCACAGAGCAGTTTGAACAACCGAGTATTCAGGGCGGATGTTTTGACAAAATGAACTATTTTGATTAATCGGTTCAAGCATGATAACAAATTCGGAGGGAGTACCTTAGTGCTAAGAGCGAATCTGTGTATGAAACAATGGACACCGGTGGCGTTTGGTGACACAGCTTTCACATGGGCTTGAAACCCTGACTTTCGACCGAGCATAGACGGAGCCCCATCTGACGTGCATCCGACCAATTTTCCCCAACCCAGTTCATTATGCTTGAAGAAATTATCCAAAAGGTTGAAAACATCCTTTCCTTTCGTTGTACTGGATAGCTCCTGGCTCAGCAGCAGCTCAGTCTTCGCAGTATTATTCTGTGTGAAGCGAACGTAGACAAGTCGTTGACAGCAGTTGGTGACGTCCGTCGATTCATTGAGTTGGATTGCAAACCAAAACTTTGAGGCTCTCACTCCCGCAATCACTTGGTCAGCAATGTCGCCTGACATTTCCTCGATACGGCGCTGTACAGTGTTGTTCGAGAGGGACACACTGTCCAACTTCGCCACCGCCTCCTCTCCAATCACGTGCCTGACCAAGATCTTTGCTGCTGGCATGACGAGAGACTCTGCAATGGTATGCGCCTTCATGTTTTTGGTCACCAGGAGAGCGACTTCATAGGACGCTTTGACAATCCTCCACTTCTCCAATCTTCATAGGATGCTCCACTTGAGCTTCTCCTCCACGTTCGATTGCTATGAAACCATACTTTATGTATGTCGGGTCATACTTTCGCTTCGGCATGTTGTCAAATCCTGTGGAAAAAAAAATAGTCAAGAAATAAACAAAGAAAGATAGAAATAAATAAAAAATAAAGATACAATATAATAACAAGTGAAGGGAAACACAGACGAGTGCTTAGACACGGACACATTTTCTGTATGGAGGCAGCGGGATAACTGCCAGCGCCGAGTGTGTGTCAGGGTTCCCAGATGTATCAGGCCAAATCATTTTTTTTAAAGGTTGAGTCCGAAAGTGCTCGCGAACCACCTGGAAGGCCCTCGCGTACCACAGGTTGGGAACCACTGGTTTAAGAGGATCTAAAGGTTGGGTGTTAGAGATATAAGGGCTCTCAAGGGTGTATCAGGGTCTATGGGGTCTTAAAGGGCCTTCGTTGTCTCATGGGTCTAAATGGTGTGAGGGGTCAATAGGGATCTAAAAGGGTCTTAGGATCTTCAGGGTGTTGTGATCTTCAAGAGTCTTGGGGGTCTAAAGGGTCGTTGAGGTCTTGTAGGGTTTTACGGTTCTAAATGGTCTTGAAAGGTTTTAGGGGTCTTAAGGGTCTTGGGGTGCACAGTGCATACATTGCGTACTCCGTTATTATTAGGTCAGGCCAGATAAGATCTCTGGCTTGCTACAGTTACCATGCAAACCTGTACTAACCTGTTTCATGGTCAGATTGGCGGCGACTAATCCGTCTCCCCCACCTGGTTTCCTGGTGAGGATGGTGTATGGATATGGACACCCAGCAGGATTAAAAACAAAACCTGTCAAAGGGTGGAGGAACTCCTTGTGAGCCAACTGCCATCCATATCTGATGCCAAACTGTCTGCAGACATCCTCCTGCAGTGGTGTTACTTTTATTAGGAGGTTGGTGGCAGGATTTGCACTCCGGCCACCGTATATCCCTTCATTCCGCAAAACACATAAATGCAAAGTAAACGGAAAACCCATTCCGTAGGAGTACCTCATGTGCTGCTTCCCTTCGCAGGGCAGCCCACCAAATGACAGGATTGGGGAAAAGCCTCCGGGATCCCCATTCCTTGATAATGGAAGGAAAAGCACGGGGTAACCTACCTGGTTTGGATTGTGGTGGTGTGTTTTTGGATGGTGCTGAAGTGTCATCCACCAGATGGCGGTTTCCTTGGGTTAATCTGAGGCGTTCCCTTCAGGTGAGTGCCTGGAACTATCCTTAAGAGAGGATGATCACCGTTTGAACATCAGTATTGCATTACTCTCTGAAGTTCGGAGACCAGATAGTGATGAGATCATGGTGGGTGATTACACCTACTACTGGTCTGGTCATTCTGATGGTTACCATGCCCAAGGAGTTGCTGTAGCTGTGTCCAATAAAATGACCGTTTTTACAGCCATTTTTCCCTGCTGTGCAGGGGTTTGGCTTTTTCTTGAGGCAATGTTTTATGGCCGGATGCCCTTCCTGACGCCAACCCTGGTCGCCTCTTACGACACACAGGGATATGGTACACCTATTCTAACCGGGGCATACACCGGGACCAGTACACTGGCACTCATTTCGCCGACCTCGGAAGGATGACAGGCTGAGTCAACCCCCTGGTGTTAATTCAGCAGCCAACGGGGCTTGAACTCAGGACCCTGGGATCCCAAGCCACCACCCTAACCACTAAGCCAACACCAGGCTTAGCTGTGTCCAATAAGCTGACTCCAATTATAATTAAATTGAGGTAACACCGGTCAGCGAACATATTATGAGACCGAGAATTCATCACTCCTTTGGTGTCATTTCCCTGGTCTCTGTATATGTTCTGACTGAGGTGAGTGATCTCACCATGAAGGACGCATTCTATGCCACACTCGAGTCTGTGGTTGATCAGTGCCCCAGGCGAGATACTCTTCTCGTCTTGGGGGATTTCAATGCATCGACTGGAACTGATAGGAATGGTTATGAGACATGTGTTGGTCCCCATGGGTCTGGAACTGTGAACCAGAATAGCACTAAGTTCCTTGATTTTTTTTCAAGTAGTCGTGGATTTAAGATGGCTGGTTCATGGTTTCAGCGCCCACAGGCTTATCGCTGGACTTGGTATTCCAATGTTGTTGATGTGGCAAAGGACATTGACCATGTGCTCAATAGGTGCTGGAGGTTGATTCAGATCTGCATGGTCTACCGGAGTGCTCAGTTCCCCAATACCGACCACAGGCTTGTTGTAGCAACTCTGAAGTTGCAGCTTAAATCCGGGAGAATGGTACCATCCCAACCTCGCTGGATGTTGGCAAGCTCAATGATGAGAGGGTAGTTGAGTTTGCGAACAGGCTAAGTCAGTATTTGGGGGGGTCTGGGTGCTTTGGGGAACCCTGAAGAGTTGTGGAGTGTCATCAAGACTACCATCCTTGATGTTGCTGGTGGATGTCTTGGAACTCACTGCTGGGCAAAGAGGAACTTTGTCTCTTGAGGGATACTGGACACCATTGACCAGTCACAGGGCCAGGCTTAATGGCAGAGCTGAGCTGTTTAGGGAGTTGAAGCATAAAACTGTACGTGTGCTGAGGGTTGACAAGGAGGCATTTGTGCGAGGAATCTGAGGGGGTACAGCATCCGAGGAATATGCGAGGAATCTGTGGTCAAGTGATTCTCGTCGACCTTACAGGTTAATTTGTCTATTTCGTTCCTCCAAGCCCGCCCCTCAGTGAACTGCAGTTAGAGCGGAGGGTGTTGGGCTCTTTTTAGAGGAGTCTGAAGTGAAGGCTCACTGGGCCAGTTACTTTGAGCAGCTGTGAGAGATATAAGGGCTCTCGTCTTGAAAATTCTATTTTCGATCCATGTAAACTGATTTACATGAAGTTCACAATTACAAAAATTACATGAAATCAAAAAGGGTCATGCCATGACCGATTTGTTAGTTCCATGCCTTTTGATTTGTTAGATTTGTTAGACCGGTCATGCCATGACCAATCTAACCCTGTTCATATCAGATTTGTAATCTGATGTGAACAGGGTTAGACAGGGGAGCATTCTCTCCCCTTACTTGTTCAATCTGTAGAGTGAGTACATCATGAAAAATACGACATACTTTCACAATTACATGAAATTTACATGCACCTGTTCACAATTGCAAAATTGACAATCTTATGTCAATTTTACATTGACTTGTAAAAATTGGGCTGACCCACCAGCTGTTGAATTGAATGTCAGGGGTGTTATTGTTCCTATTGATGACCCTCAATCAACAGTGAACTACTTTTATTTGTGAGAACACGGACTACAGTGAACCAGTTGAAATGGGGTGAAGCTCCTGGGATCTTTGCCATCCATGTTGAACTTTCGGCTTGTGGAAATGCAGTACTCATGTTATTGCATAGAGTTCTGTGCTCTGGAATACAGGCATAATCCCAACTGACTGGAAGAGGAGCCTTGTTGTTCCTCTCTGGAAAGGGAAAGATGATCACCTAGACTGCAACAACTTCGAGGGGTGACGCTGCTGTCAGTGCCTGCTCAGGTCTTTGCTCTGATAATTATTGATGGGGTTCGCTACCATCTGCTTGAGTATCAGCGCCCAGAGCAGTCAGGCTTTACACCAAAGACGTCAACTATTGACTTATCCTTGCTCTTTGGGTCCTCAACTTGTGCAGACGAGAGTTTCGGCAGGAGTTACTTGTGGCCTGTGTTGATCTCTACAAAGCATTTGATTCGGTGAATCAGGATGCCCTCTGGAGGATTCTCGGTTTTCTTGGGGTGCCACCAAAACTGATCAATCTTATGTCAGAACTGTACTGAGAGTGCTGTGAGGTGTGGTGGTTCCATCTCTGACTTATTTCCAGTTATTGCTGGAAATGTTTCCAGTTAGGGGTGTGTCCTGGCCTCCCTACTTTTCAGTGCTTGTATGGACTGAATTCTGGGGAGAATTTTAGAGAGATGAAGCTGCGGTGCATCATTTGGGAATGTGAAGATCTCACACCTTGATTTCGCAGACGATGCAGTCATCCTTGTGGACACTCTTAATATCCTTTTGGGGGCCCTCAAGGCACTGAATGAGGAGTTGGAGTCACTGGGATTATGGATTTCCTGGGTCAAAACTAAGATCTCGGCTTTCACTGATATATTGGATGCTGCTATCTTGTCTGTACCTGTTTGTGGTGAGGATGTTGAGGCCACAGAGAGCTTAACTTACCTTTGCAGTGATATTCATGTCTCTGCTGGCTGTGAGCCTTAGATCAATAGACGACTGGGTCAGGTCTGGGGAGTCATGCATTTAATGGATCATGGGGTGTGGTGCTGTCGGTACCTATGCAGGAGGACGAAAGTCTGAGTTGTCAGGTCCTTGGTGCTTCTAGTCTTGCTCTAAAGGTTGTGAGATGCATGCTCCCTTACCTGACCTGATCTGAAAGGGTCTTGGGAGTCTTGCAGTCTTTGTAGGTCTTCATGCTCCTTTGGGTCTTTGTGGTCTTCATGGATCTCAGGGTTGTAAAGGTTGTAACTGATAAACACACTCACGTTCTGTGTGGACAAACAAACAAGAAAGAGCAATCAGAGATTGCAAACGCTTGCCAGGACGTCTTTGTGGTCGTTCGGGTCTTTGAGCTCTTAATGGGTCTTATTGTTGTAAAGGGTCTTCGGGTTCTGCAGGGTTTATCATTCTGTGCAGACAAACAAACAGACAAATGAAAAATCACTCATAAGGTGACAATTGGTGAAACAGAACTGCACTCATTTGAGCGCATACTACCTCTCGGCTGAACAGTTTACATTTTGAATCCCACTGATGTCGGATATGAATCCAGACCTTTACCAAAACTGAATCGGCTTGTTCTTGTTACCTTACCAACTCATCCACTTAGGTAGTTTTGTCATAACTTGTCCACAACTTTTTTGAGAAATCATGCTATGCATCGTTTTTGGCCCCTATCTCTCAATGTTGAAGAATCACTTTAAAAATTCTCGTATCCAGATCCAGAGTCGAATCTTCACCAAAATTAAATAAATTCATCCTTGTAACCAACACCCAACCTGTCCACCAAGTTTTGTCAGAATCCATCTTCAACCTTTTGAGATATTGTGCTATATATCATTTTTGGCCCTGTCTTTCAATGGTGAAGAATCACTGGAAAAATTCTCAGATCCAGATGCGGATTCGGATTTTTAACAAAATTACCTACACACACAAAAATACACAAACACCTATATACTGTTACGGCTGTGGAAATTCGGAATACACCATAAAGGGTCCTTAGATCAGTTATGACGCTAAGTTTATGTGCAGATAGTTCCCCACCGTTGTTTAAAGGGAATTCGTGTGATTCACCGGGCTGCGACTCTGAGATAGCCATTTTTCTTTTCTATCGTTATTTTGAACAAACCTCCACGCAAGCAACAAGCCACGTTGAAAACCGTCGAACGAAAAAGGGAACCAAAAGAGTTCCGATGGGCGCGCGGATTTTTCCCGCCTCTATTTCCCTGCGCTTGGTGTGAAGGAAAGGGGGAGGGCAGCTCGCTGCCAATTGGTGGATGAACAGCGTGAGGCGGTCGGCGTGAGGGAACGCCCCTTTTCGGGAACCTTCTCGAAGGGAGGTGGAGCCAAAAACGGGGAGGAGCGAAGGGCGGAGCCCCGTGCTATATAAGGTGGACCGAGCGCGGGGCTCACTCTCTGTCGGGGTCGAGTGCTCCTCTCTCTTGGTGGCCAGGGACGAGCTCACTCTCACTCTCTCTCTCTGTCGGGGTCGAGTGCTTCTCTCTCTTGGTGGGCAGAGTCGAGCTCGCTCTCTCTCTCTCTCTCTCTCTTGGTGGCCAGGGTCGAGCTCGCTCACTCTCTCTGGTCCACGAGCTCTCTTTCTGGGTCGTTGACACCGTTCTCTCTCTGGTCCTGAAGCCCCTTCTGCCCTTCAGTCTTTCCTTGTTTGGTCGTGATTCGTGAAAGCACCAGCAGCAACACCAGAGAGAGCTCGCTGACCACGCCAGGGGCCCGAGGTCAGGCGCGGCTACGCAAGGCCGTGGGGAGTCGACGTCGCGACCTGCCCACCGTCGCGCCACTAGGGCGCGGGTAAGACCCTCCGGTCTCACGGGACCCGTTCGGTCCTCCAGGTCCGTGCCATAAAGGTTTACGAACCCCGTCTACCTCCCTGCCTATGGGGAGGGTTTTTCTTTGCTTTTGTATGACTGCTGTGGCGCCGTGTCCCTATAAGTAGACCTGTGTAAGTGACTGTACATTGCTCGTATTCGGTGGTAACGCTTTCTATTTGTTTCTTGTACATTGCATGACTGCCTTGCTTCTGAATACGTGTGTGTTATAATAAATGTCCTTGTGTGAAATGTATCCCATTCGTCGTCGTTTTCCCTTTTGAAAGTGCCATCTTGAATCGCGGAATAAATTAGTAGTGGGATTTGAACACCCGGGTAAATAAGATAATCTGATCCGTAGAGTTTGGTGATAACACCGCTCGGTTATCACTGGAGCACGGAACGGACCGCTTAAGCGGTTCGTGTCCTAGGCCGACCTGCGGCGAGGTACGATCGCCCAGTCGACTACTCGCGCAGGTACTAAGGCCTCAGTCACATTTGCTCTACGGCGAGGATAAGGCGGCCGTACGCCCTCTGAATTGACAGAAACGTGCGGCGGCCGCAGAGAAACTGAGGTGGCCCTATGCCGTTTGGCTATATTTTACAGGCCGTAGGGTCGCCGTGGAATGAAATCGCGGAGTTATAACTTTTTTCATTTCTACGCTCGCCGTAGCAATTGGAAAAGCCAAGCTATGACGTAGATGTGTTCCACGTCGACCGTACATAGGACGTGCGGTGGGCTTGCATTTTCCATGCGGCTGCCGTAAGCTCTTCTCAATGAAAAATGAATTTTCCCAACCCCCAAAAAATTACTGCGGCCACACTATTTACACGGTCGCTTTACGGTGGCCTTGCGGTCTGTGTGACCACCTGTGGGCAACGCAGGGTCGACGCATGATTCCCCTACGCCTGCCGTGCACCTACGTATGGCCTCTGTGGCAGTCTGCTTCGACCGTGCCTCCACCGTGTGCTACCGCTAGAGATCGGAGTATAGTTCTTTGCCCATACACAGTGGTGCCCCCAGAATCCGAATTTAATTCATTCCTGGAGGCTATTCGGATTGCAAAAAGTTCGGATTCAAAAAATATTTTCCCAATAAGAAATAATGGAAAGTGAATTAATCCGTTCGTGGACCCAAAAAAAACCCACTTTCAAGACACTTTAAACTGAAATTCCCCATGTTTAAGGTAAAATAGGATGATTAAATGACCTTCGGTGGCAGTGTGTTGTATGTAAACTGGTACAATCGCCACATCCAAAGGCCCACACAGGCTCGTGCTCCGGCCTGGGTTCCGATCGCTCGCGCACTCTGCGAGAGCGCTGCCCCCAGGGCAACTCATCAAGCATGATGCCCCCAGAACCACAATCACTTTCATCAAACGCATCGGGCTGACGTAATCATGTATATTAAAAATTACAACCGGTTTTGCTGTGAAATTCAATCCTTGCCCGACAGTCCGTCACACCACGTGATTGGATTGTATTTTTTGTTAATAATTAAAACACAAGATGATTTTTAAAAAAAAACCAATGTCACCCGCAGGGTGATCCGTATCTTGCCAAAAGGTGACCACGTGTGACTTCTTTAAGGTCACACTGAGGTGAACAGAGCTGCTATCCACCAGGAGCGACTCCTTGAGGAATATCTGCCTACGAGAGATTACGATGAGAATCGTTCTACAGAGTAACCATGAAAAATGTGCCTTTGCCTCATAACGTCACCAAATGACGTCATAACGTCTCAAGCTTGACATATCTAGAAAGCACTCATCGAGGTGTTGAATTTGAGGTATTACATGATATGGTACCTAAGATTACAAAATTTGACCTTGGGGTCAAAAACTTTCGACCTCCAGCGCTAACCATGAAGGTCAAGGCCGATCGCCACCAAAAATTAATCAGCTGAGCGCCAGACCATGAACTATATTCCCATGAAGTTTGAAGACGATCCGATCAAAATTACTCAAAAAATAAGGGTTTCGTCGACTCCCCTGATTTGCGACAGTGACCTTGAACTTTGACCTTGACCTTGAAAATTTTATGCGCTGAAAGGGACCTCAATAGGACTCTGATATGCGAAGTTACAAAAATTTCCAATGATAACTGTGCTCTGCAGAGTTATCGATACGTGATTACAGACAAACAAACAACAAAATAAATAAATAAAAAAGATACAAGCTGACTAACATATCTTGCAAAAACTTCGTTTTGGCAAGATAAAAAAAATGAAGGTGAAAACACGAGGTAAGGCCTAAGTCACATTTGGCTCGGCGCCCGGAGGGTCTACAAAATGTATGGACACTCGCAATTATAAAGCGGCCGCAGTATTTCCACAGTCACACAATGTAGCAGTCACATATGTTTTTATTTTTCGGGTAGCCGCACGGCGTGTTTATATTAGAAATTGTGGAGACTGAAAACGTGGGGGTGCCGTAATTTTTTGGGGGTTGGGAAAATTCATTTTTCATTAAGAAGAGCTTACGGCAGCCGCACGGAAAACGCAAGCCCACCATACGCCCTACGTACAGTCGACGTGGAACACATCTACGTCATAGCTTGGCTTTGTCGAATTGCTACGGCGAGCGTAGAAATGAAAAAAGTTATAACTCCGCAGTTATAATTCCACGGTGCCCCTATGGCCTGTAAAATATAGCCAAACGGCGTAGGGCCACGCTTAGGCCACCTCAGTTTCTCTGCGGCCGCCGCACGTTTCTGTCAATTCAGAGGGCGTACGGCCACCTTATCTTCGCCGTAGAGCAAATGTGACTGAGTACGTCCACCGCCGAACTGAATGAACAAAGCGCGAAGATGCGAGTCGAACAGGTGGGGGAGACACGTGAACAAACATGAACGCCACGTTGTGTTCGGTTTTTTAAAATGTATTGGGTTTTTAGGGCCAAACTTTCTCGAAAAAATTGTTCGGATTCCAATTTGTTCAAACAGCTTGGCCGTTCGGATTCTGGGGGACCACGGTATATTATAGTTATATTATATTCAGTTATATATACTGGTATATTTTTATTTCAGTAAAAAAGGGACTGGTATATATACCCACTCGTTACCGTCCATCTGGCCGCACGTTCGCCTTAGGCCCCCCTGCGGTCGCCTTGCGGGCACCTTGAGGTCTCCTTGCGTCTGCCTTGAAAATTATATTGCCCCGCAGGGACGCCCTGAGGTCACCGTGTGGCATCAAATCAAAGACCGTACGGCACCACCACGTTTTTGGTCTCCACAATTTATAAACACGCCGTGCGGCTACCCGAAAAATAAAAACATATGTGACTGCTACATTGTGTGACCGTGGAAATACTGTGGCCGCCGTAGAATTGCTCGTGGCCGCAGATTTTGGAGACCCCACGGCCGCCGTGGCAAATGTGATCCAGGCCTTAGGTAGGTCGAATTTGGCGAGCAACCTTATCCTGCGCGGGTGGGCAATTGGCACGATCGTGGTGAGGTTAAACCCCCACCCGTGACTGGCTCCTGGCGGTAGTTCTAGGAGGGTCATGACTGAATTGTCCGTCCGGTGGGCGACGCGGTTGCGATTGGAGTTACGCAATCGCTCGCACGCCAGGCGGGCCAGAATTCATAACAATACACAAAAAAATTTCAGAACGATTGCTTGAAAACTGTCCAAAAATCGTGTCACAAACAAACACTACAGACTGACATACTTGGCAAAAAATAATTTTCGCCAAGTAACAGACAAACAAACGGACCCAAATGCAATGCCCTCTCCTCTGGCGAGGGTAATCAAGGTAAAAGTTTTGCAGAGCTGGATTTGGTTGACAGAATGTCAGATAAATTATGATGACGTTGAAAACATTGTAAAAGAAGAGCCCAAAAGCAAGCAGAAAGAAAAAGGCCAAATGGCTGTCAGAAGAGGCAATAAATATTGCAGACAGAAGAGAGATGAAAACTAAAGGTGCATCAAGAGAGGACATGAATCGGCTAAATGCTACTTCTAATGACAAGCATGCACAGAAATAGAAGTGACAACAGGGTAAGAAAAACCATAGGGTTTTTTTTTATTTTTATTTTTTTAAGGTCAGAGAGCACAGGAAAGTTTACATCGAGGATTGGGGTCCTTGAGAGTTCCTGGGTTCACAGAAAAGGAAAAGATCTGATGGAAGAAACACAGGTGAAAGAAAGATGGCAGGATGATACCAATACTCTATACAAATGATATAGCAATATGATAGCAACCTTCGAAGAAAGAGCAAGAATCAATAGTGATACAATTTGAGGTATGGGGAGCCTTGGAAAGATATGGCAAATGGAAAAGCATCAGGTACCGATGAAATCTCAAGATAACTCCTTAAGGTAGTTGGGGAGGAGGCAATCAAAAATTTTAACAGCTGTCTGTAAACAGATCTAGAGCAGGATTGTTTGGCAGAAAATGTGGAAGCATTCAGTCTATACTGCATATACCATCCATCCATCCATCCATTGGGACCATACTCTGTGCAGAGCGTTGGTGCTGCCTAAGCAGTCTCGTTAGCTATTGGGCACAATTCTGGACAGGTGGCCCCTCCGACACAGGACACCAGCAAGCTGGCACTCATTTTGCCGACAATGGAAGGATGACAGGCAGAGTTAACCCCACCTGATATTAATTCAACGGCTAAAGGGGATTTGAACTCAGGATCATAGGATCCCAAGTCCACCACCCTAACCATTAAGCCAATACCAGGCATGGCATATACCATTGCCAAAGAAAGGAGATTCAAGAGAATGTTCAAATAACCGAAACATTGCTTTGGTTTCATATGCCACCAATATATTACTTAAAAATCACTCAACACAGACTTCATTAAGGGAGAAATGCCCGTTGGGCAAGCAGGTTTCATAAGAGGAGGTACTAGAGATCAAATCGCAAATCTGAGGTGGATCATGGAAAAGGCAAGGAAAGATCAAAGGAATGTGTATCTCTGGTTTTTAGATTATTCCAGTAAAACCTTGATTGTGTTGATCATGAATTGATGGGGATTATGCTGAGTGAAATGGAAATGTCTGAGCACCTGATATGTCAAAGACTGTACACAAATTTTGAAGCTACAGTAAGAAAGGAGTATGGAAAGAGAATGGTTTGGAATTGGAAAAGGTTAGACAGGGGTGCATTCTCTCCCCTCACTTGTTCAATCTGTAGAGTGAGTACATCATGAGGAAAATCAAACGTGGATGACATAGAGGCTGGAGTCAGGATTGGAGGAAGATGTATCAACAATTCAAGGTATGCCGATGATACCACTCTGTTGATGGAGAGGACTTCATGAAACCGATCCAGGTAGTGAAAAAGCTGATCTTTAAATAAACCTAAAAAAGACTCAAATATTGTCAATAAAGAAGATTGACTTGTTCAGATTGGGAGACGATCATGTGGAAATATTGGAAAGTTTCATTTTCCTGGGTTCACAAATTTGAAGTGAATGGAAAATATGGAGAATAGATCAACAGACTATTGGCATTGAGGAGAACAGCAATGTCAGGATTGACAAAGATGTGACAATACAAACCAAGAAGAGGCTGGCAAATACTCTGGTATTAATCTGGATGTGAATCATTGACAGTGAAAAAGAAAGGAAGAAGATTGATAGTTTTGAAATGTGGTTTTGTAGACAAATGTTAAAAATTATGTGGACTGCAAGAAGAACACAAGTTTGGTGCTTGAAAAAATTCACCACCATGTACTGTACATTAGAAGGGCTGAGGCTAAAAGATAAACTGTCATACTTTGGATACATCATGCATGCAGAAAACGAAAGTCTGGACAATGCTGGGTATGGTTTAAGGAAGACTAGGAAGAGGCAGACCTTGTATGTGTTGGATGGATGGGGTCACGGTTACAACCAAGCTGTCTCTGCCAGTGCTTTATTAAGCTGTGCAGGATGGGGATGTTGGCAGTAATCTGATCATGAATGTCACCAGAAGTCGGCCACATCTTGACAGAACTAGATCATTCACAGGTACATACTGTGAAATTAGTAAATGTTTTTCAAAAAAACTGCAAAAGGTGCCAAAAAGCAAGGGTTGCTCTTCATCTAAGATCAAAGCTGCTTTCAAGGCTTGAGTTCACATCGTCAGGTCGACCTGGCTAAACAAAAATCATGTGGGTTTCTCTGGCTTTTTTTTTTCTTCTTTTTTTAACTTATTTGTGTGTCTGTCTCCTTGTGTACTTATCACTGATAATCAAAACTGTCTTATCCTGTTTTTTTGTGAAAGTAATCTCACAAAAACCATTGAATCTTCGACAAAATGCAAAATAATGATGCACTAATACTTTAATGGTTGAAGTCAGGTCTGCATCTTATTATTTGCCATTCCACTCTGGTGTCAAGGCTGTCAGGGTTGGGTCTCTCTGAGCAGCTGCTTCCCAGGGCGTTCAAATTAGCTTCTCATCGGGGACTGTTTTGTGTCATTGTCCTTCCATTGATGGTATACCTCTGTTGAAGTCTTTTGAGGGCCCTCCCTCATTGAAGGGCTGCTGTGTGGGATTTTCCTCCCAATTCAGTTGAATCGATCCTCTGTGGCAGTGCTGGTGGCATTTTCTTCTCTTGGTGACCATTTACTAATGCCTTTCACTTGGTTTACTTGCTCTTCCTTTATTTTATCCTTGTTCCAAAATATTTTCTGGATTTTCTTTTTTTCTTTTTTGCCAATGTTTGATTGCTTTTTGTTTTGTAGTATCTCAGATTTGTTTTCCGTCATGATGTTTCTCCAGGTAGCATTTTTAAAATGGCAGTGCACATTTTTTGTCTTTCTGTTGTGCTTGCTTTGCATATTCCATATCCCAGAGGTGATACAAATTTGTCTTTTTCAAACTTTTTTTTGTCTTCTTGTATAAATACTCGTAGAGCATCATACTTTTGCTGGCTTTCTTCACCAGTTCATCATTCATTCTTGGATACAGCATGTACATGATGGATGAAGACCAAAAAAATTACACATGCTCCTGGCAAACCAACCTTCATTGTCCCTTGATTGCTGTATATGTCTTCTTTGAATTTCCTTTTGCGGCATTATGATTACAATGAGCCAATAGCTTGAGTAATGAGTCAAGCACCATTGCTCGATTGGTGATTGTACCGAGAAAAGTGCAAAACATGGAACCCTGCATGCTGGAAAATTAGTTTCTCCTTATGAAAAGGTTATTTTGGAAAACTGTTTTGGAGTACAAGACTCCTCTGTTTGCCTTGTGTCTATAGGACAATATTTTGTCTGTTTGTCACAAAAAAAAAATAAAAAAAATTCTTCCTCAGTGTTCTCATCGCAAAAGAATGGAAAGAACAGAGATTATGATGATGATGATGATGATGATGATGATGATGATGATGATGATATGGTGGATGAATGAATTGTCTTTGAAAGAAAGAATGCTGAGTTCATAAATCTGGAAAATATATTGAAAAAAAACAGCACTAGGAAATAAGAACTTGAAAAGAAAACACTTGGTTGGTATGATCCTGTGAAACAGATCATAAAATAAAGCTGTAAAAAAGCAATAAAGCTCTTGGTATAAGAAAAAAAGCTGAGAGGATGTCCTAAAAAGTGATGGATTGAAACTGTAAAATATTTAGATATTTGGGTTTAAAAGAAACTGATACGTTTTATCTATATGGAGGAATTATGTAATTTGACAAACCCCCTGAAAAAGGAAAAAATTGTCATAAATGATTGTTATTTTTTGCTTGTTATGCTGTCGATAAACCACAGATTATAATTGGTTTAATACTCCCCCATTCGAGTCATTGTGTGACAACTTTGTTGATTGGTTTATCTTCCAAGCATGTATTACTGTGTGAAAGCTCTCTATGAACTCGTAAAGAAATTCTGATGACATCCATTCTTTGGTGACTCTGATACAGGAATGAAAATGAAACCAAGAAATTGATGTGAATTTAGTATTTAGAGGAATTTATCTGGCAAAAGACTAACCTTGTCTCTCTCTCTCTCTCTCTCTCTCTCTCTCTCTCTCTCTCTCTCTCTCTCTCTCTCTCTCTCTCTCTCTCTCTCTCTCTCTCTCTCTCTCTCTCTCTCTCTCTCTCTCTCTCTCTCTCTGTCTCTCTCTCTGTCTCTCTCTCTGTCTCTGTCTCTGTCTCTGTCTCTGTCTCTGTCTCTATGTCTCTATGTCTCTCTCTCTATGTCTCTCTCTCTATGTCTCTCTCTCTATGTCTCTCTCTCTATGTCTCTCTCTCTATGTCTCTCTCTCTATGTCTCTCTCTCTATGTCTCTCTCTCTATGTCTCTCTCTCTATGTCTCTCTCTCTATGTCTCTCTCTCTATGTCTCTCTCTCTATGTCTCTCTCTCTATGTCTCTCTCTCTATGTCTCTCTCTCTATGTCTCTCTCTCTATGTCTCTCTCTCTCTATGTCTCTCTCTCTATGTCTCTCTCTCTCTATGTCTCTCTCTCTATGTCTCTCTCTCTATGTCTCTCTCTCTATGTCTCTCTCTCTATGTCTCTCTCTCTATGTCTCTCTCTCTATGTCTCTCTCTCTATGTCTCTCTCTCTATGTCTCTCTCTCTATGTCTCTCTCTCTATGTCTCTCTCTCTATGTCTCTCTCTCTATGTCTCTCTCTCTATGTCTCTCTCTATGTCTCTCTCTATGTCTCTCTCTCTATGTCTCTCTCTCTATGTCTCTCTCTCTATGTCTCTCTCTCTATGTCTCTCTCTCTATGTCTCCTTCTGTCTGTCTCTCTCTGTCTCCTGCATTTCACAGTAAAACCTCCATCATTGGGTAGTGTCGTTAAAGCAAGAGGGTGGAGGATGGTGCTGGATGGCCTTGTCACCTCAGCTCAAAAAATTTTTTGTCAAGGACAGCTATCCTCGCAATGTGGAATAAAGTGCCAAGAAAAACCATCAGACATTATTTATAAGATAATTGGAGTTTGTGGAGGAATGTCAAATCGTAGACATTATTACAAGTGAAAATGTACAGTTAAACTGTGAATGTGCAGTCATCTTAACACCTTACTTTCATCGCTAAAACAGTGTGCAAGTAACAGACCAATACTAAATCTTTCCAAACAATTTTCTTCTCTCTACTTTGTGTAAGAGCTAACAAAGAGCCTGTCCTTACAGACAGGCTAATTACCCCATAATTGGTGTAATTTGGTTTGACTTGTAAAACCCACTCTTACTTGGAACGCACGATACCATACATATTGTTGTGGTCCTGTGTCTTCAATTACCATCATGCCACCTGGCGGGGATGTGATGAAAAGATTTCCACTTATTACGCCATAATGACGTCCCAGACGTTACTACGCCATAATGACGTCCTCGTAAAAAGAGCATGACAAACTGGAGGATGGACAGACAGAGAAATCTGATTAATATATTAATTGCTGCCTTTACCCCATTAAACCCTTAGCCTTTTGGTTTAAAAAAAACCGGAACCGCAAGGCAGTGGTGGATTTGGATTCAGTTTCCTTCTCCTCGATGAGCCGCCGACCAAGGCTTACAAGCCTCGTTTCCCAGAATCAGTAACAGCATATATTTTTTAAATGTTAAGTTGCACATCAAAGAAGAGGGAAGATAAAATATTAATGAAACAACTGAGTTAAGCAATAGCAAACAATTTTAGTTTAAGGTGACTGAAAAGCAAGGAATAAATAGGCAGAATGAAAAGGTTACAACGGTGTGAGAATATGGTGATTATTGGTCTGACATCTGAATAAGCCTTATTGTTCTGACCTTATTCTAAATCTAAATCACTGTTCAGACCTTATTCAATAAGCTCTGAACAGTGATTTTTTGAAGAATAAATTCCCCATTATTTAAATGATAATTTAATTTTTCAATTTGCAATTTTTTTTTTGTTCAAAATTTTGATGATTTGATTTCCATTTTTTTTTTTTGTTCAAAATTTTGATTGATTTCCCTTTTTTTTTCTTTTCAAAATTTCGATTAATTAATTTTCAATCCCCCCCTCCCACAAATTTCGATTAATTGATTTCTAATTTTTTCCACCCCCCAAATTTCGATTATTTGATTTCCAATTATTTCTTTTGAATAATTTTTGTTTGATTATTTAGTTTTTCCCATTTTTAAATTGCTTGATTTTCCTACTGTTCCTACCCCCCCCCCCAATTTCCTACTGTTAAAATTTTCAATTTTTTTTTCTTCAATTATTTAAATATTTATCAATTTCCAGTTATTTAATTTTATACTTATTATTCCCAGGGAGAGGCATTAAGTGTATTTTTGAATATTTGTGTCTGCGGTGTCCTGTTTTTGAGGGGGGGGGGAATTGTTTTCATTATGAGGCAGAATTTCAAGTGTTACCAATTGGCTAATATTATGAGTTGGATGTACCGCGAATCGTCGGCGATCTCCATTTGCAGTCCTCTGCTTTACTGAAGCAGTTTGTTTCTCGTGCATTTATGAAAGCTGTTATTTTACAATAATAAACACATATGACTGCTGTTATGGATAATTTGATGGATTTCCCCTAAAGTATGAGAATGAAAAATCTGTCCAAGTGAACTGAACTCTTGTCTAGGGCTTGCACCTCCTGTCTTTCAGGCATTGTGCTTGTGCTGAGCTTATGTGGCTTGAATAATGGTGGTGTAACCCAGAGCTGCCAACATGGCACCCACAGCTTAAGCTTTCCCACTGTAGTCTCACCTCACAGATGTCAAATCCCATATGTTCTGAAGCAAACAT
>NC_140974.1:42163400-42168400 GCF_056783735.1 Eptatretus burgeri
GGGCAAAGCAAAATTGAACGGGGCTGGTGAACATGGGCAGTGGGCATGGCATGGCAAAGGTGAGCAGGCAATCACAGCCCGCAGAAGAAGGCCGCTGCAGGCAAACACAGCCCGCAGAAGAACTGGCCGGCACAGGCCTTGAAGAAAAACAGCCAGCAGATGAACTGGCCGGCACAGGCCTTGCAGCACAGCAGCTGCAGACGATCCAGCCGGCACAGGCCTTGCAGCACAGCAGCTGCAGGCGAAGTTGGCCGGCCTCCGCCTTGAAGCAAAACACGGCCAGCCGATGAAGTTGGCCAACCTTTGCCGTTCAGTGGAGGTTGGTGGAGGGAGTGCGGTGGTGCTGGCCACTTGGAAGGCGGGCTCGGACCTACCTACCTGTCTCCCTCCCACCTATCGCCTTTGCCTGTCACTGTCTCTACCCACTCCCTTAATTTGTCAAACCCCAATTTAGCCCCAACTTAATTTTTTTTCTGTTGTTTTTATTTTTACTTCCCCACTATAAATCGTCCCCTAACCCCCTGTACTGTCCTTGTTCGGCTAACCTATCCTGTCACCTAGCCGACTCCCAACCCCTACGTTCCCTTCCCGGAGGGGAATAAGGGAGAGCTAACGTCCTGTGTCGAGGCCCAACTCAAGCCTCAGAATGGCCTCCCCAGAGTTCAGCGATCTTAACACCAAGTGGGTCCAGCGGCCCACAACGACAGCGAGGGGATGGATGGTGCGGAGGGGTACATCTCCTAATCTACCCTAACCATTTAACTGTTAAACTACCCCGGGGCTTTCAACAAGCGCCTCTCGCTTAAACTATTGGTTCTAACAACCCAGATTCCCGTCGCCTGTGTTGGTGTCCTCACAATTTCGGGCCTCGCCCCCCCAATTTTCTCTCCATGCCCTCACACGGTCTCCTGGCTAGGACACGTGGCTCCCTTTGGCAGGCACGACCCTCTGCCGAATCTCCCGCGATGGCACCCCCGGGCACTACACTGCCTCCGAGCCTACCAGCTCCCTAACACCGGGGAGTGCCCCCTATGGCACCTCCCCTGAAACGCACACGTGGCAGGCCGGCCTCCCGGGCCCCTTTCCGAGGGTCACCCGTGCCCACAACACTGCCCACGCGGCTAATGGCGCCCCGGGCCCCCGCACCAAGCAGGCGCACCCGTGCCCACTACTCTATCCCGGCCCCCCATGGGCCCTTGGCCTACCGCGGCCGACTAGCCTGGTTCCCGGGGTACCCACTCAGCGATACTCACCTTTCGCAGCCACGCTCCCAAGCCCGTCAACAGGGCTCCTGCACCCCTCCAAATGGGTTTCGAGCCTACTTTCCCACCAACAGCAAAACGACCTCCATTTTTCAATTTGACTAACCCAGCTAACTCACTTTACTCTGACCCCGGGGTCCCTTGGGCGGGAGTCACTCCTCCCCCCAATCACTCATCGCACCATGCATTCCCCATTCACTCCACACACACAGACCCGCTGGCCTCACTCACTCACCAAGCACATGCTTCCACCTCACTCAACATGTACACGCTTCCAATTCACTCACCAACATGTTCACTCACCAACCAATTCACTCACTCAACATGTACACGCTTCCAATTCACTCACCAACAACTCTTCAACACACACACCACTGAACTCTGCCATCCTTCTATCTACATCCCCTAACTAACTCGTGCTCCCACGTCGTCCCTTAAACTATAGCACGTTCCATTTAACCTACGTAGCTAAGCTACGTCCCCACTACACATCCAAAGTCTGTCTCTGTCTCCAAATCAATCATTTTATTTCCCAACCTAAATCTGGCTACCATCCCTCTACCTAATCCATTCCACGGACTCCATGAGGACTTACCCCTGCCCCATGGAGTCGGTCTAGCTAAGCTAACCCTTCCCCCTAACTAGTTTCCATCCTGTGCCCAGGCCAAGGGGGTCTTCCACCCCTTGCCCAGGAATCCTGTACACCCGAAAGTGAGGCTTGCTTTTTTTTTTTTCATGCGCAGCACCTGCGCGGCAACTCAGAGCTCGCGCACTTTGCACCTGCCCGTGACGTCATGCAGCTGCACGTGTTCCTCGTCCCTCCTTGGACGGGACCATCCGGCAGAGATACCCCTCCTGCCGGATTCCAACCACACGTGCAGCCATGACGTCACCGTGCGCAAAAAAAAACACAAGCCCCACGTCTCGAGGGGTTTCCCACGCGAACACATGTGCTTTGCCCGTTGGAGCTGAACACACACGATCGCGTGGAGAACCCGTCCGGTCCAAATCCATTTACCTGCCTAAACTTTGTCCGTCCGCGGGATCAGCAAATCCACCGCGTGCGTTTCCGGACCGGGACTTCACTCTCGCAAGCGAGCACGTGGCGGTCTCGTGCGTTGCACAGCACGAACCGCGTGCTCACTGCTGGGTGAACCCGGCACGGTCCCTGAAACAACTACAGCCGCTACTCGGCTTTCTCTCCTCTGTCGCCGTCTCCGTCTCCATTCCACCCACGCATTCCTGCGTGTTACGACGCACACAGTCCACACCATTAAACTCACCCCGGGAGACGCGGCTGCGTGCTCCCGCATGCCAACCGACATCTCCCTCACATACCGCTCTCTCACACACACGGTCTCCCTTGCATACGGACGTTCACTCACGCGTGCCTCACTACTCACACAAACCACACCACTCACACACGCGGGGGAACTCACCCGCGGTGCCTCATCCACACACGCGGGGGCACTCAACCGCGGTGCCTCATCCATACACACGGCGACACTCACACACGCGGTCTCTTCTACACACGGTGCCTCACCCACACACGCGGGGGCACTAACCCGCGGTGCCTCACTCGCACTCCGTGCCTCATCCACACTGGCCGTTTCATCCACACACGCGGGGGCACTAACCCGCGGTGCCTCACTCACACTGGCCGTTTCACTCGCACACACGGCCTCACTCACACACGGTGCCTCACCCACGCACGGCGTGCTGGGAAGCACGTACTCCGGCACCATCGCCACCACACCACTCACACACGGGGTCGCTTCCACACACGGGGACGCACCCACGCCTTGCACCACACACACAGGGACAACCACACTGGGGATTTGTGTCCCCACAAGGGTCTCCGGGGCCTCTATACCCCCCAAGCTCTCCGTGCACCTGTCCACAGCACTCCTCCCCTCAACCTCGCAAAGCACGACCGAACTCACCTGGTCGTGACTCGCCTCAAGGGGGCATACTCCCTCCCCTCGTTCCTGGAGGAGGCCATCCAGGTGCTCGCACTGGGTCTCTACCCAGTCCACCAGCTCACCCCCATTATCCTCCACTACCTCTGTGTGTGTGTGTGCGTCACTTACCCCGTCTTCCTCGTGTAGTCTTTCCTCTATTTTTTCTATCTCCCGTGTCTCTGCCAACTCTTCACCCTTTACCTCCCTTGTCTCCACTATTATTATTTCCTTTGTCACGGCCTTCATACCCGCCTGCAGGCTTCGGCCCATGTTCTGCGTCTCACCCCGCAGCTTTTTCATCTCTTCCCTCATTTGCTGTGTATTCGCATCCATCGTCGTTTTCACTTCATTCATTTGCTGTGTATTCGCATCCATCGTCGTTTTCACTTCATTCATATTCGCATCCATTTTTTCGATCATTTTCGCATTCATCTTTTCGTTCATTGCCGCCAGCATGGCGCATAGCTGGGCCATGTCGGATGCGCTTGGGTGAGCCGTTTCGGCAAGGGTCGGCGGGCTTTGGTGGAGAGGGGGGGGGAGGTGTCATACACCGCGGCCGCTGCCGCTCCTATTTCGGGCTCTGGGTTCAGTTGGGCGAGTCCGTGTTCCTGCACAATCAACATTTCCTGCACGGGGATTTCATCCTGGGCCATGGATTCTACACATTCTACATCCATTTCTAATACCCCCGGCTCCCGCTCGCCTTGAGACGCCATCTTGCTTCTCGTGAAGGGTTAATTTGCTCGCTCGTAATTTGGAGGGAATCGGGGGTCGCTTCTCTCACCCCTGGACCGATTCCCGTGAATTTAGCCGGAGACAGGAGAGCCTGTTTTCCTGTTCTCCGATACCAGTGCCGCGAGGAGGGCGATGAATTTGTATCGCACGACCTGACACCAGTGTTGCGGATTTCGCGCCCGCCGGCGTGCTGACGGCCACGTAACTCGAATCGCGGCACGTCGCCCACCGGACGGACAATCCAGTCGTGACCCTCTCGGACTAACGCCGGGAACCAGTCACGGGTGGACCTTTTGGTCTCACCGCGATCGAGCCAATCAGCCCCCGCGTGGGATAGGGTTGCTCGCCAAATTCGACCTACCTAAGTACCCACGCGGAGGGTAGACCGAGCGATCGCACCTCGCCGCAGGTCGACTTCGGACACGGGCCACTTAAGCGACCCGTTCCGTACTATCAGAATAACCGAGCGGTGTTATCGTCGACCTCGACGGTTCGATTAATTATCGGGCGTACTCAGCCCACTACCAACCCTTTACGTGAAGCAAGATGAGGATTCAATGGAGGAAAAGACGAAGCGAAGCGGGAGAACAGTTCAACAATAAAGCACATTTATTCGCGGCACACGGGAAGCACACAAATACAATTCCACCAAATGCACACAAAAAAAAGAAAACACAATTCCATTTACACAAAAAGCAAATATAAAAGTGAAAACACAGTGCAGAGCTAATACCGACTACCGAGCACACGGCAACACTTATACAATTCTACTTCACAGACGGCGCCGACAACACATACCCAAAACCAAGGAAAGAATACCCTCAAGAATGAGGCGGGCCTGAGGCCGAGACCGGGTCGCGCCTACCCGTCTGGTGATGAGACGCGGAGCGGCGATGGCGCCTCACTCCGCGGGCCTCGCGGACAGTGCCTGGCAGGGGGTGGGAAAGGGGCCCCCTTGGTCGCACTATCTCAGCGCGGGGGAAACAGGAGGGGGTTGCTGATGCTCGGGGTATAGAGGATCTTTATTATCCCTGGTGTGCGT